>NW_027202443.1:0-233694 GCF_024711535.1 Dipodomys merriami
ACTCATTCTCAATGTAAACCTAATCCTAAACCTAACCCTATCCCTAACCCTAACCCTCACATTAACCATCACTCTAGCGCTCACCCTAACCCTAATCCTAACCCTATACCTCATCCTAACACTCACCCTAACCCTAATCCTAGCCCTCACCCTAACCCTCACCCTCACTCTCAACCTAAGCCTAAGCCTAACCCTAAGCTTAAGCCTAACCCTAACCCTCACACTAACCCTCAACCTAACCCTAACCCTAACACTAATGCTAAAGCTAACCCTAAACCACACCCTCACCGTAACCCTAACTCTAACACTAACCCTTAATATAAACCTAACCCTAACATTAACGCTAAATCTAACCCTAAACCACACGCTCACCCTAACCCTAACTATAACCCTAACCCTTAATATAAACCTCACCCTAAAACTAACCCTAACCCTAACCGTCACAATAACCGTAACCATAACCCTAACCCGAACAATTACCCTAAACCTAGCCCTAACCCTCATTGTAACCATAACTGTCACAATAACCCTAACCCTCACCCTAACACTTACCCTCACCCTATCACTAACCCTAACCCTAACACTAATCCTCACACTAACCATAACCATCACCCTAACCCTAAACCTCACCCTAACCCTAAACCTCACCCTCACCCTAGCCCTCATTCTAACCCTAACCCTCACCCTAAACCTAGACCTAATCCTAACCCTCACCCTTACCCTAACCCTCACCTTCATCATAACCTTAACCCTAACCCCGAACCTATGCCTAAACTTAATCCTAACCCTAAACCTCACCCTAACCCTAACCCTCACCCACATGCTAGCCATCACCCTAATAATAATCCTCAATTTAAGCCACATCCTAACCCTCACCCTAACCCTAAACCTAACCCTCACCCTAACCCTAAACCTCACCCTCACCCTCAGCCTAACCCTAAGCCTAATCGTAATCCTAAACATAACCCTCACACTCAACCTCACACAAAACCTAATCCTAAACCTAACCCTATCCCTAAGCCTAACCCTCACCCTAACCCTCACCCTAACCCTAACCCTAACACTAAACCTAACACTAACCCTCACAGTAAATCACAACTTAAAACTAACTCTAACCCTAAACCTCACCCTCACCCAAACCCTAAACCTCACACTCAGCCTCAGCCTCAGCCTATCCCTAAGCCTACACCTAACCCTAACCCTAACCCTCATACTCACCCTCACACAAACCCTAATCCTAATCCTAACCCTAAACCTAACCCTAACCCTAAAACTAACCCTCACCCTAATCCTAACCCTAACACTAACCCTAAATCTAAACCTCACCCTATCCCCAACCCTAACACTAACTCTAATCCTAAATCTCACCCTCACCCTAACACTAACCCTAAACATCACCCTCATCCTAACCCTCACCCTCACCCTAACCCTAACACTAATCCTAACCCTAATCCTCATCCTAACTCTCACCCTAACCCTAACCCTAAATCTCACGCTAACCCTAACTCTCACCCAAACGTTAACCCTAACACTCAACCTCACCCTCACCCTCAGCTTAACGCTAAGCCTAACCCTAACCCTAAGCCTAACCCAAACACTCACCCTAACACTAACCCTAATCCTAATCCTAACCCTAACCCTAACCCTCACCCTAACCCTCACCCTCATCCTAACTCTCACCCTAACCCTGACCCTAACACTAACCCTAACCCTAAACCTCACCCTAACCCTCATCCTAACCCTAAATCAAACCCTAAATCTCACCCTCACCCTCACCCTAAACCTAACCCTAACCCTAAACATCACCCTAACCCTAACCCTCACAATCACCCTCACCTTCGCCGTAATTCTAACTCTAACCCTAACAATAATACTAAACCTCACCATAACCCTAACACTCACCCTCACCATAACCTTAACTCTAACCTAAACCCTCACCCTAACCCTTACCCTAACCCTAACCTAAACCTCAACCTAACCATCACCCTCAGCCTCACCCTCACTGTAAACTTAAACCTAACAATAACACTAACAATAACACAAACCCTAACCCTAATCTAACCCTCACCCTCACCCTCACCCTAACCCTAACCCTCACCCTAACCCTAACCCTCACCCTCACCATAATCCTCACCCTAAAACTCACCCTAACACTAAACCTAACCCTAACGCTAATCCTCACCCTAACTTTAACCCTAACCCTCAGCCTCACCCTAGCAATCACCTTAGCCCTAATCTTAAACCTAAACCTCACCCTAAACCTCACCCTAACCCTAACCCTAACACTCACCCTAACCCTAAAACCCTAAGAATCACCCTAACCCTAACCCTCTCCTTCACCCTCAAGCTCGGCCTAAGCATAAGTCTAAGGCTAAACCTAACCCTCACACTCACCCTCACCCTCACCGTAATCATAACACTAACACTAACCCTAACCCTCACACTAACCCGCACTCTAACGCTAACCCTAACCCTAAACCTCATACTCAACCTAAACCTAACCCTCAACCTCACCCTCACCCTCCGCCTAACACTAACCCTAACTCTTACCCTAACCCTAACCCTCACCCTCACCCTCACCCTCAGCTTAACACTAAGCCTAAGTCGAACCCTAACCCTAACCCTCACCCTCACACTAGCCCTCACCATAACCATAACCATAACACTAACACTAACCCTAACACTCACACTAATCCTAACCCTAACCCTAACAATAACCCTAAACCTCACCCTCACACTAACACTAACCCTAACTAAAAACCTCATCCTAACCCTAACCCTAACCCTCAAAATCACCCTCATCCTCACCCTTATCTTAACCTTAACTTTAATCCTAACCCTAAGAATAACCATAACCTGAAACCTAAACTTCAACTTCAACCTCAACGTAACTCTAACCCTAACTCAAACCCTCACCCTAACGCTAACCCTGACCCTAATCCTAACGCTAAACATCACCCTAAACCTAACACTAACCCTAATTCTCACCCTAGGACATACCCTAACCCTAATCTAACCCTAAACCTCGCCCTAACCCTCACTCTAACCCTAAACCAAACCTTCACCCTTAATATAACCCTCACCCTCACCCTCAGCCTCAGCCTAACCCTAAGCCTAACACTAACCCTAACCCTAACTGTCACACTCACAGTCACCGTAACCCTAATCCTAACCCTAACACCAACCCTAACCCTAATACTAAACCTAAACCTAACCCTCACCTTAACCCTCACTCTAAAGCAAACCCTAACCCTATTGCTCATCCTAGCACATACTCTAATGCTAATCCTATCCCTAAACCTCACCATAAGCCTCAACCTTACCCTCACTCTAAACCTAAACCTAAAGCTAACCCTCACCCTCACCCTAACCCTAATGCTAACCCTAACCCTAACCCTAACACTAACCTCACACTCACCCTCACCTTAACCCTAATCCTAATCCTAAACCTTACCCTAACCCTCACCCTCACCCTAACTCTCAGCCTAACCCTACCCCTAACACTAACACTAACAGTAATCCTCACCCTAACCCTCACCCTAACCCTAACTCTAACCCTAACCCTCACCCTCGCCTTAACCCTAACCCTAAACATAACATAAAACCTCACCCTAACCCTAACCCTAAACCTCACCTTCACCCTAAACCTCACCCTAACCCTAACCCTAAACCTCACTCTCACCCTAGCCCTCACCCTAACCCTAACCCTAACCCTCAATCTCGGCCTAAGCCTAAACTTAAACCTAAGTTTAAGCCTAACCCTAACCCTCACACTAACCCTCACACTAACCCTCACCCTAACACTAACACTAACACTAACGCTAACTCTAACCCTAAACCTCACTCTCACCCTAACCCTAACTCTTACCCTAACCCTTAATATAAACCTCACCCTAAACTGAATCCTAAACCTCACCCTCACAGTAACGGTAACCCTAACCCTAACTCTAAAAATAACACTAAACCTAACCCTAACCCTCATTGTAACCCTAAGCGTCACCATAAACCTAACCCTCACCCTAACACTTCCCCTCACATTAACACTAACCCTAACCCTAACACTAATCCTCACACTAACCCTAACCATCACCCTAACCCTAAACCTCACCCTAAAACCTAGACCTAATCCTAACCCTCAAACTTACCCTAACCCTCACCCTCATCATAACCTTAACCCTAATCCCCACCCTATTCCTAAACCTAATCCTAACCCTAAACCTCACCCTAACTGTAATCCTAACCCTCACCCTCATGATAGCCCACACCCTAACCATAAACCTAAACCTAACCCTCATCCTAACGCTCACCCTAAACCTAAACCTAACCCTCACCCTAAACCTAACCCTCACCCTCACTGACAGCCTAACCCTAAGCCAATCCTAACCCTAACCATAATTCTCACACTCAACCTCACCCAAAACCTAATCCTAAACCTAACCCTATCCCTAACCCTAACCCTCACCCTAACCCTCACCCTTTCCCTAACCCTAACACTATCCCTCACACTAAACCTCAACTTAACACTAACTCTAATCCTAAACCTCACCCTCACCCTAACCCAAACCTCACCCTCATCCTCACCCTCAACCTATCCCTAATCCTAAACCTAACTCTAACCCTAACCCTCATACTCTCCTCACACTAACCCTAATCCTAATCCTAACCCTAAACCTAACCCTCACCCTAACACTAACCCTCACCCTAACCCTAACCCTAACCCTAACACTAATCATAACCCTAAATCTCACCTGATCCCTTAATCTAACCCTAACTCTAACTCTAAAACTCATCCTCACCCTCACCCTAAACCTAATCCTAAACATCAACCTCATCCTAACCCTCACACTAACTCTAACCCTACACTAATCCTAAACCTAATCCTAATCCTAACTCTCACCCAAACGCTAACCCTAACCCTAATCCTCACACTCACCCTCACCCTCAGCTTATTGCTAAGCCAAACCCTACCCCTAAGCCTAACCCAAACACTCACCCTAATGCTAACCCTAATCCTAATCCTAGCCCTAACACTAAACCTCACCCTAACCCTCACCCTCATCCTAACCCTCACCCTAACACTAACCCTAACACTAACCCTAACCCTAAACCTCACCCTAAACCTCACCCTAACCCTAAATCTAACCCTAAACCTCACCCTCTCCCTCACCCTAAACCTAACACTAACCCTAATCCTCACCCTAGGACATACCCTAACCCTAATCTAACCCTAACCCTCACCCTAACACTCACTCTATCCCTAAACCAAACCCTCACCCTAAATTTAACCCTCGCCCTCACCCTCAGCCTCAGCCTAACCCTAAGCCTAACACTAACCCTAACCCTAACTGTCACACTCACAGTCACCGTAACCCTAATCCTAACCCTAACACCAATCCTAACCCTAACACTAAACCTAAACCTAAACCTCAACCTAACCCTTACTCTAACCCTAACCTGAACGCTATTGCTCATCCTAGCACATACCCTAAGGCTAATCCTATCCCTAAACCTCACCATAACCCTCACCCTTACCCTCACTCTAAACATAACCCTAAAATTAACCCTCAACCTCACCCTAACCCTAATGCTAACACTAACCCTAACACTAACACTAACCCTCACAGTCAACCTCACCATATCCCTAATCCTAATCCTAAACCTTACCCTAACCCTCACGCTCACCCTCTCATCCTAACCCTACACCCAACATTAACACTAACACTAACCCTCACCCTAACCCTCAACCTAACCCTAACTCTAACCCTAACCCTCACCCTCGTCTTAACCGTAACCCTAACCATAACCCTAAAACTCACACTAACCCTAACCCTAAACCTCACCCTAAACCTCACCCTAAGCCTAACCCTAAACCTCACTCTCATCATAGCACTCACCCTAACCATAAACGAAACCCTCAATCTCGGCCTAAGCCTAAACCCTAAGGTTAATCCTAACCCTAACCCTAACATTAACCCTCATCCTAACCCTAACACTAACACTAACGCTAACTCTAACCCTAAACCTTACCCTCACCCTAACCCTAACTCTAACCCTAAACCTTAATATAAACCTCAACCTAAACCGAGCCCTAACCCTCACCCTCACAGTAACCGAAACCCTAAACCTAACTCTAACAATAAAACTAAAAGTAAACCTAACCCTCATTGTAACCATAACCGTCACCATAAACCTAACCCTCACCCTAACACTTACCCTCACATTAACACTAATCCTAACCCTAACACTTATCCTCACTCTAACCCTAACCATCATCCTAACCCTAAACCTCACCCTAAGCCTAAACCTCACCCTCACCCTAACCCTCACCCTAACCCTAACCCTCAGCCTAAACCTAGACCTAATCCTAACCATCAACCTTACCCTAACCCTCACCCTCATCATAAACTTAACCATAACCCCCACCCTATGCCTAAACTTAATCCTAACCCTAAACCTCACCCTAACCCTAACCCTAACCCTCACCCTCATGCTAGCCCTCAACCTAATCCTAATCCTGAACCTAATCCTCATCCTAACCCTCACCCTAACCATAAACCTAACCCTCACCCAAACCCTAACCCTCACCCTCACCCTCAGCCCAACCCTAAGCCTAATCGTAATCCTAAACATAACCCTCACACTCAACCTCATCCAAAACCTAATCTTAAACCTAACCCTATCCCTAACCCTAACACTCACCCTAACCCTCACCCTAACCCTCACCCTAACCCTAACCCTAACACTAACCCTAACACTAATCCTCACACTAAACCTCAACTTAACACTAAGTCTGACCCTAAATCTCACCCTCACCCTAACCCTAAACCTCACCCTCAACCTCACCCTCAGCCTATCCCTAAGCCTAAACCTAACCCTAACCCTAACCCTCATACTCAGCCTCATACTAACCCTAATCGTAATCCTAACCCTAAACCTAACCCTCACCCTGACCCTAACACTAACCATAACCCTAAACCTCACCCTATCCCTTACCCTAAACCTAACTCTAACCCTAAAACTCACCCTCAACCTCACCCTAACCCTAATCCTAAACATCACCATCATCCTAACCCTCACCCTAACCCTAACCCTAACACTAAAACTAGCCCTAATACTCATCCTAACTCTCTCGCTAACCCTAACCCTAACTCTCACCCAAACGCTAACCCTAACCCAAACCCTAACCCTAACCACAACACTAACCGTAACCCTAAACCTCACCCTATACCTTACCATAAACCTAACTCTAACCCTAAAAGTCACCCTCAACCTCATCCTTACCCTAATCCTAAACATCACCATCATCCTAACCCTCACCCTAACCCTAACCCTAACACTAATCCTAACCCTAGTCCTCATCCTAACTCTCACCCTAACCCTAACCCTAACACTCACCCAAACGCTAACCCTAACACAAACCCTAACCCTAATCCTCACCCACACCCTCACCCTCAGCTTAATGCTAAGCCAAACCCTAACCCTAAGCCTATCCCAAACACGCACCCTACTGCTAACCCTAATCCTAATCCTAGCCCTAACTCTAAACCTCAACCTAACCCTCACCCTCTTCCTAACCCTCACCCTAACACTAACCCTAACGCTAAACCTCACTGTAAACCTCACCCTAACCCTAAATCTAACCCTAAACCTCACCCTAAACCTAACTCTAACCCTAAACCTCACCCTAACCCTAAACCTCACACTCACCCTCACCTTCACCGTAACTCTTAACCTAACCCTAACAATAACACTAACCCTCACCCTAAACCTAACACTCACCCTCACCGTAATCGTAAACCTGACCCAAACCGTCACCCTAACCCTTACCCTAACCCTAACATAAACCTCACTCTAACCCTAAACCTAACCCTCACCCTCAGCCTCAACCTTACTGTAAACTTAAACCTAACCATAACACTAACAATAACAATAACCGTAACCCTAAAATTATCCTCAACCTCACCCTAACCCTAACCTTCACCCTAAACCTAACCCTCACCCTCAATGTAACCCTCACCCTAACACTCACCCTAAACCTAAACCTAAACCTATCCCTGAATCTCACCCTAACTCTAACCCTAACCCTCACCCTCAACCTAGCACTCACCCTAGCCCTAGTCTTAAACCTAAACCTCACCCTAAACCTCACCCTAACCCTAATCCTAACCCTCACCCTAACCCTAAAACCCTAACAATCACCCTAATCCTAACCCTCACCTTCACCCTCAAGCTCGGCCTAAGCATAAGCCTAAACCTAAGGCTAAGCCTAACCCTCACACTCACCCTCACCATCACCATAACCGTAACACTAAACCTAACCCTAACCCTCACACTAACCCGCACCCTAACGCTAACCCTAACCCTAAACCTCACCCTCACCCTAAACCTAACCCTCACTCTCACCCTCAGCTTAACATTAAGCCTAAGCCTAACCCTAACCCTAACCCTCACCTTCACACTAGCCCTCACCATTACCCTAACCATAACACTAAACCTAACCCTAACACTCACACTAATCCTAACCCTAACCCTAACAATAACCCTAAACCTCACCCTCACCCTAATACTAACCCTAACTCTAACCCTCATCCTAACCCTAACCCTAACCCTCAACATCACCCTCACCCTCACCCTTACCTTAAACTTAACCTTAACCCTAACCTTAAGAATAACCATAACCCGAAACCTAAACTTAAAATTCACCCTCACCGTAATTCTAACCCTAACCCAAATCCTCACCCTAACCCTAACCCTGACTCTAACCCTAATGCTAAACCTCACCCTAAACCTAACACTAACCATAATCCTCACCCTAGGACATACCCTAACCCTAATCTAACCCTAACTCTCACCCTAACCCTCACTCTAACCCTAAAACAAACCCTCATCCTAAATCTAACCCTCACCCTCATCCTCAGCCTCACCCTAACCCTAAGCGTAACACTACCCCTAACCCTAACTGTCACACTCACAGTCATTGTAACTCTAATCCTATTCCTAACACCAACCCTAAACCTAACACTAACCCTAAACCTAACCCTCACCCTAACCCTCATTCTAAACCTAAACCAACCCTATTGCTCATCCTAGCACATACCCTAACGCTAATCCTATCCCTAAACCTCAACATAACCCTCACCCTAACCCTCACACTAAACCTAACCCTAAAGTTAACCCTCACCCTCACCCTACCCCTAATCCTAACCCTAACCCTAAGCATAACACTAACCCTCACACTCAATCAAAACTTAACCCTAATCCTAACCCTAACCCTAAGCATAACACTAACCCTCACACTCAATCAAAACTTAACCCTAATCCTAATCCTAACCCTTACCCTACCCTCACCCTCACCTTAACCCTCATCTTAACCCTACTCCTAACACTAACACTAACCCTAACCCTGACCCTAAGCCTCACCCTACACGTCATCCTAACCGAAAATCTAACCCTTACCCTCAACTTCGCCTTAACCGGAACCCTAAACATAACCCTAAAACTCATCCTAACCCTAACCCAAAACCTCACCCTCACCCTAAAACTCACCCTAACCCTAACTCTAAACCTTACTCTCACCCTAGCACTGACCCTAACCCTCTACCTAAGCCTAACCCTAACCCTAAGCATCACCCTAACCATAACCTCACCATAACCCGAACTTTCACACTAACCCTAACCCTGACCCTCACCCTCAACCTAAACCAAATCTTACCCTAACACTCACTCTAACCCTAACCCTAACACTAACCGTAACCCTAACCCTCACACTTACCCTCAAACTAAACCTAATCTTAAATCTAACCCTATCCCTAACACTAACCCTCACATTAACCATCACTCTAGCGCTCACCTTAACCCTAATCCTAACCCTACACCTCATCCTAACACTCACCCTAACCCTAACCCTAATCCTCACCCTAACCCTAGTGCTAAACCTTACACAAAAAGTAACCCTAACCCTAATCCTCACCCTAGGATATATCTTAACCCTAATCCTAACCCTAATCCTCACCCTAACGCTCACAGTAACCCTAAAACAAACCCTCACCCTAAATCTAACCCTCACCCTCACCCTCAGCCTCAGCCTAACCCTAAGCCTAACACTAACCCTAACCCTAACTGTCACACTGACAGTCATCATAAACCTAATCCTAACCCTAACATCAACCCTAAACCTAACACTAAGCCTAAACCTAACCCTAACCCTAACCCTCTCTCTAACCCTAACGCTAACACTGTTGCTCCTCCTAGCACATACCCTACCGCTAATCCTATCCCTAACCCTCATCATAACCCTCACCCTAACCCTCACTCTAAATCTAACCTTAAAGCTAACCCTCATCCTCACCCTACACCTAATCCTAACCCTAACGCTAACACTCACATACACCCTCACCTTAACCCTAATCCTAATCCTAACACTTACCCTAACCCTCACCCTCAACCTAACCCTCATCCTAACCCTGACCCTAACACTAACACTAACCCTAACCCTCACACTAACCCTCACCCTAAACCTAAATCTAACACTAACCGTCACACTCGCCTTAAACCTAACCCTAACCATAACCCTAAAACTCACCCTAACCCTAAACCTAAACCTCACCCTCACCCTAAAACTCACCCTAAACCTAACTCTAAACCTCACACTCACCCTAGCCCTCACCCTAAGCCTAACTCTAACCCTAACCCTCACCCTAACCATAACCCTCACCATAAACCTAACTTTCACACTAACCCTAAACCTAATCCTCACCCTCACCCTCACCCTAACCCTAACCCTCACCTTCACCCTAAACCAAACCCTAACCCTAACTCTCACTCTAACTCTAAGCCTAATCCTAACCCTAACCCTAACCCTCACACTCACCCTCAATCTAAACCTAATCCTAAACCTAACCCTATCCCTAACCCTGACCCTCATATTAACCACCACCTTAGCAATCACCCTCAGCCTAAACCTCACCCTAACCTTCACTCTAAACCTAACCATAAAGTTAACCCTCACCCTCACCCTACCCCTAATACTAACCCTAACACTAACCTTCACACTCACCTCACCTTAACCCTAATCCTAATCCTAACCCTTACCCTAACCCTCAACCTCACCCTAACCCTCATCCTAAACCTACCCTTAACACTAACACTAACCCTAACCCTCACCCTTACCCTCATCCTAACCCTAAATCTAACCCTAACCATCACCCTCGCCTAAACGGTAACCCTAACCATAACCCTAAAACTCACCCTAATCCTAACCCTAAACCTCACCCTCACCCTAAACTCACCCTAACCCTAACCCTAAACCTCACTCTCACCCTAGCCCTCACCCTAAGCCTAACCCTAACCCTAAACCTCACCCTAAACATAACCCTCACCATAACCCTAAGTTTCACACTAACCCTCACCCTCACCCTCACCCTCACCCTCACCCTAACCCTAACCCTAACCCTCACTCTCATCCTAAACCGAACCCTAACCCTAACACTCACTCTAACCCTAAGCCTAAACCTAACCCTAACCCTAACCCTAACACTCACCCTCAATCTAAACCTAATCCTAAAACTAACCCTATCCCTAACCCTAACCCTGTCATTAACCAACACCCTAGCAATCACCCTCAGCCTAACCCTCACCCTAACCCTAAACCTAACACTAACCCTAACCCTACCCCTAACCATCAACCTAAACCCTCATCCCCACCCTCACCCTCAGCCTAACCCGAAGCCTAAGCCTAAGCCTAACCCTCACACTCACCCTCACCATAACCCTAATCCTAAACCTAACCCTAACCCTAACCCTAAAACTCAACCTAACCCTCACCCTAACACTAACCTTAACCCTCACCCTCAATGTCACCCTCAGACTAACCCTAAGCCTAAGCCTAAACCTAACCCTAACCCTCAACCTCACCCTAGCCCTCACCCTAAACCTAATCGTAACCCTTACTCTCATCCTATAACTGAACCTATCCCTAACCCTAACCATCTCCCGAACCCTAATCCTCACCCCCAACCTCACCCTCAGCCTAACCCTAAGCCTAAGCCTAACCCTAACGCTAACCCTCACACTCACCGTCACCCTAACACTAATCCTAACACTAATGCTAACCCTTACCCTAATGCTAACCCTAACCCTAAACCTCAACCTAACCCTCACCCTAACCCTAACCCTAACATTAACCCTAACCCTAACTCTCACCCTAAACATCCCCCTAACCCTAACTCTAACCCTAAACCTCACACTCATCCTAACCCTTATCCTAACCCTAGCCCTAAACCTCACCCTAATCCTAATGCTAACCCTCACCCTTGCCCTCGCCCTCACCCTCAATGTAACTCTAACCCTCACCCTAACAATAACACTAATCCTAACCCTTATCCTAATCCTAACACTAATCCTATACCTAACCCTCACCCTCAGCCACACCCTCACTGCAAACGTCACCATAACCTTAACACTAATAATGATCCTAAACCTAAGCCTAATCCTAACCCTCATCCTCACCCTAAATCTCATCCTAACCCTAACCCTCACCCTAACCCTCACACTAACCCTAACCCTAACCCTCACCCTCATGCTCCGCCTAAGCCTAAGCCTAAACCTAAGCTTAAGCCTAACCCTAACCCTCACACTGTCACCCTAACCCTAACACAAACACTAACGCTAACTCTAACCCTAAACCTCACCCTCACCCTAACCCTAACTCTAACCCTAACCCTAAACAAAAACCTCACCCTAAACCTAACCCTAACCATCACCCTCAGTGAAACCCTAACCCTAACCCTAACCCTAACAATAATCCTAAACCTAACCCTAACCCTCATTCTAACCATAACCCTAAACCTAACCCTAACCCTCACCCTAACCCTAACCCTCACCCTAACACTAACCCTAACCCTAAACCTAACACTAATCCTCACACTAACCCTAAACGTCACCCAAACCCTAACCCTCAGCCTCACCCTAGTCCTCACCCTAACCCTAACACTCACCCTCACCCTCAACCTAACCGTAACCCTAACCCTCACCCTCAACCTCACCCTAAACCAAACCCTAACCCTAACACTCACACTAACCCTAAGCCTAAGCCTAACCCTAACACTAACCCTCAAACTCACCCTCAATCTAAACCTAATCCTAAACCTAACCCTATCCCTAAACCTAACCCTCACATTAATCATCACCCTAGCGCTCACCCTAACCCTAATCCTAACACTACACCACACCCTAACACTCACCCTAACCCTAATCCTAACTCTCAACCTAAACCTAACCCTAAGCTTAAGCCTAACCCTAATCATCACACTAACCCTCACCCTAACTCTAACACTAACACTAACACTACCTCTAACCCTAAACCACACCCTCACCCTAACCCGAATTCTAACCCTAACCCTTAATATAAACCTCACCCTAAACCGAACCGTAACCCTCACCCTCACAGTAACCGAAACCCTAACCCTAACCCTAACAATAACCCTAAATGTAGCCCTAACCCTCATTGTAACCATAAATGTCAAAATAACCCTAAACCTCACTCTAACACTTACCCTCACCCTAACACTAACACTAACCCTAACACTAATCCTCACACTAACCCTAACCATCACTCTAACCTTAAACCTCACCCTAACCCTAAACCTCACCCTCACCCTAGCCCTCACCCTAACCCTAAACCTCACCCTAAACCTCGACCTAACCCTAACCCTCAACCTTACCCTAACCCTCACCTTCATCATAACCTTAACCCTAACCCTCACCCTATGCCTAAACTTAATCCTAACCCCAAACCTCTCCCTAACCCTAACCCGAACCCAAACTCTCATGCTAGCCCTAACCCTAATCCTAATATTAAATCTAACACTCATAATAACCCTTATCCTAACCGTAAACCTCACCCTAACCCTAACACAAACACTAACGCTAACTCTAACCCTAACCTCACCCTCACCCTAACCCTAACTCTAACCCTAACCCTAAACAAAAACCTCACCCTAAACCTAACCCGAAGCCTAACCATAACCCTCACAGTCAACTTCACCAAAAACCTAATTCTAAACCTAACCCTATCCCTAACCCTAACCCTCAACCTAACCCTAACCCTAACCCTAACACTAACCCTAACACTAACCCTCACACTAAACCTCAACTTAACACTAACTCTAACCCTAAACCGCACCCTCACCCTAACCCTAACCCTCACCCACAGCCTATCCCTATGCCTAAACCTAACCCTAACCCTAACCCTCAAACTCATCCTCACACTAACCCTAATCCTAATCCTAACCCTAAACCTAACCCTCACCCTAACACTAACCCTCACCCTATCCCTAAACCTAACACTAACCCGAACCCTAAACCTCACCCTATCCCTTACCCTAACCCTAACTCTAACCCTAAAACTCACCCTCACCCTCACACTAACCCTAATCCTAAACATCAACCTCATCCTAAACCTCAACCTCAACCTAACCCTAACACTAATCCTAACCCTAATCCTCATCCTAACTCTCACCCTAACCCTAACACTAAATCTCACCCAAACGCTAACCCTAACCCAAACCCTAACCCTAATCCTCACCCTCACCCTCACCCTCAGCTTAACGCTAAGCCTAACAATAACCATAAGCCTAACCCAAACACTCACCCTAAGACTTACCCTAATCCTAATCCTAACCCTAACTCTAAACCTCACCCTAACCCTCAACCTCATCCTAACCCTCACCCTCACCCTAACCCTAACAGTAACCCTAACCCTAACCCTAAACCTCACCCTAACCCTAACCCTCACACTCACCCTCACCTTCACCGTAACTCTAACCCTAACCATAACAATAACATTAACCCTCACCCTACACCTAACACTCACCCTCACCATAATCGTAAACCTGACCCAAACACTCACCCTAACCCTTACCCTAACCCTAACCTAAACCTCACCCTAACCCTAAACCTAACCCTCACCCTCAGCCTCACCCTCACTGTAAAATTAAACCTAAACATAACACTAACAATAACAATAACCCTACGCTAATCTTACCTTCACCCTCAACCTAACCATAACCCTCACCCTAACCCTAACCCTCACCCTCAACGTAACCCTCACCCTAACACTCACCCTAACCCTAAACCTAAACCTATCCCTCAACCGCACCCTAACTCTAACCCTAAACCTCACCCTCACCCTAACACTCACCCTAGCCCTAATCTTAAACCTAAACCTCACCCTATCCCTCACCCTAACCCTAACCCTAACCCTCAACCTCACCCTAAACCAAATCTTAACCCTAACACTCACTCTAACCCTAACCCTAACCCTAACCCTAATCCTCACACTCACCCTCAATCTAAACCTAATCTTAAACCTAACCCCAGCCCTAACACTAACCCACACATTAACCATCACCCTAGCGCTCACCCTAACTCTAATCCTAACCCTACACCTCATCCTAACACTCACCATAACCCTAACCCTAACCCTCACACTAACCCTCACCCTAACCCTAACATTAACACTAACGCTAACTCTAACCCTAAACCTCACCCTCACCCTAACACTAACTCTAACCCTAACCCTTAATATAAACCTCACCCTAAACCTAACCCTAACCCTCACAATAACCGTAACCCTATCCCTAACAATAACCCTAAACCTAACCCTAACCCTCATTGTAACCATAACTGTCACCATAACCCTAACCCTCACCCTAATAGTTACCCTCAACCTAACACTAACCCTCACCCTAACCCTAAAACTAACACTAACACTAACCCTAAACCTCTCCCTATCCCTTACCTAACCCTAAATCTAACCCTAAAACTCACCCTCACCCTCACTCTAACCCTAATCCTAAACATCACCCTCATCCTAACCCTCACCCTCACCTTAACCCGAACACTAATCCTAACCCTAATCCCCATCCTAAGTCTCACCCTAACCCTAACTCTCACCCAAATGCTAATCCTAACCCAAACCCTAACCCTAAACCTCACCCTCACCCTCACTCTCAGCTTAACGCTAAGCCTAAACCTAACCCTAAGCCTATCCCAAACACTCACCCTAACACTAACCCTAATCCTAATCCTAATACTAACTCTAACCCTCACCCTAACCCTCACCCTCATCCTAACCCTCATCCTAAACCTAACCCTAACACTAACCCTAACCCTAAACCTCACCCTAACCCTAAATCTAACCCTAAACCTCACCCTCACCCTCTCCCTAAACCTAAACCTAACCCTAAACCTCACCCTAACCCTAACCCTCACACTCACCCTCACCTTCGCCGTAATTCTAACCCTAACCCTAACAATAACAATAACCATCACCTTAACCCTAACACTCACGCTCACCTTAATCCTAACACTAACCCAAACCCTCACTCTAACCTTTACCCTAACCCTAAGCTAAACCTCACCCTCAGCCTCACCCTCACCGTAAACTTAAACCTAACCATAACACTAACAATAACAATAACCCTACGCTAATCTTACCTTCACCCTCAACCTAACCATAACCCTCACCCTAACCCTAACCCTCACCCTCAACGTAACCCTCACCCTAACACTCACCCTAACCCTAAACCTAAACCTATCCCTAAACCGCACCCTCACTCTAACCCTAACCCTCACCCTCACTCTAGCACTCACCCTAGCCCTAATCTTAAACCTAAACCTCACCCTAACCATGACCCTAACCCTAACCCTAACCCTCAACCTCACCCTAAACCAAATCTTAACCCTAACACTCACTCTAACCCTAACCCTAACCGTAACCCTAACCCTCACACTTACCCTCAAACTAAACCTAATCTTAAATCTAACCCTATCCCTAACACTAACCCTCACATTAACCATCACCCTAGCGCTCACCCTAACCCTAATCCTAACCCTACACCTCATCCTAACACTCACCCTAACCCTAACCCTAACCCTCACACTAACCCTCACCCTAACCCTAACATTAACACTAACGCTAACTCTAACCCTAAATCTCACCCTCACCCTAACACTAACTCTAACCCTAACCCTTAATATAAACCTCACCCTAAACCTAACCCTAACCCTCACAATAACCATAACCCTATCCCTAACAATAACCCTAAACCTAACCCTAACCCTTATTGTAACCATAACCGTCACCATAACCCTAATCCTCACCCTAATAGTTACCCTCAACCTAACACTAACCCTCACCCTAACCCTAAAACTAACACTAACCCTAACCCTAATCCTCTCCATATCCCTTACCTAACCCTAAATCTAACCCTAAAACTCATCCTAACCCTCACTCTAACCCTAATCCTAAATATCACCCTCATCCTAACCCTCACCCTCACCCTAACCCTAACGCTAATCCTAACCCTAATCCCCATCCTAAATCTCACCCTAACCCTAACTCTCACCCAAACGCTAAGCCTAACCCAAACCCTAACCCTAAACCTCACCCTCACCCTCACTCTCAGCTGAACACTAAGCCTAACCCTAACCCTAAGCCTAACCCAAACACTCACCCTAACACTAACCCTAATCCTAATCCTAACCCTAAATCTAACCCTCACCCTAACCCTCACCCTCATCCTAACCCTCACCCTAACCCTAACCCTAACACTAACCCTAACCCTAAACCTCACCCTAAACCTCACCATAACCCTAAATCTAACCCTAAACCTCACCCTCTCCCTCACCCTAAACCTAACCCTAACCCTAAACCTCACCCTAACCCTAACCCTCACACTCACCCTCACCTTCGCCGTAATTCTAACCCTAACCCTAACAATAACAATAACCATCACCTTAACCTAACACTCACCCTCAACTTAATCCTAACACTAACCCAAACCCTCACCCTAATCTTTACCCTAACCCTAAGCTAAACCTCACCCTAACCCTAAACCTCACCCTCACCCTCAGCCTCACCCTCACTGTAAACTTAAACCTAACCATAACACTAACAATAACACTAACCCTAACCCTAATGTAACCCTCACCATCACCCTCACCCTAACCCTAACCCTCACTCTAACCCTAACCCTCACCCTCACCGTAATCCTCACCCTAACACTTATCCTAACCCTAAACCTATCCCTATCCCTAAACCGCACCCTAACTCTAACCCTTACCCTCACCCTCACCCTAGCACTCACCTTAGCCCTAATCTTAAACCTAAACTCACCCTAACACTAACCCTAACCCTCACCCTAACCCTAAAACCCTAACAATCACCCTAAACTTCACCCTCACCTTCACCCTCAAGCTCGGCCTAAGCATAAGCCTAAGCCTAAGGCTAAGCCTAACCATCACAGTCACCCTCACTGTCCCCGTAACCGTAAAACTAACCCTAACCCTAACCCTCACACTAACCCGCACCTTAACGCTAACCCTAACTCTAAAACTCACCCTCACCCTAAACCTAACCCTCACTCTCACCCCCAGCCTAACCCTAAGCCTAACCCTTTCCCTCACCCCCACCCTCAGCTTAACACTAAGCCTAAACGTAACCTTAACCCTAATCCTCACCCTCACACTAGCCCTCACCATAACCCTAACCATAATATTAAACGTAACCCTAACACTCACACTAACCCTAACCCTAAACCTAACACTAACCCTAAACCTCACCCTCACCCTAACACTAACCCTAACTCTAAACCTCATCCTAACCCTAAAACTAACCATCAACATCACCCACACCCTCACTCTTACCTTAACCTTAACCTTAACTTTAACCCTCACCCTAAGAATAACAATAACCCTAAACCTAAACTTAAAACTCACCCTCACAGTAACTCTAACCCTAACCCAAACCCTCACCCTAACCCTAACTCTCACCCTAAACCTAGTGCTAAACCTTAAACTTAAAGTAACCCTAACCCTAATCCTCACACAAGGACATACCCTAACACTAATCCTAACCCTAACCCTCACCCTAACCCTCACTCTAAACCTAAACCAAATCTCATCCTAAATCTAACCCTCAGCCTCACCCTCAGCCTCAGCCTAACCCTAAGTCTAACAATAACCCTAACCCTAACTGTCACACCCACAGTCACCGTAAACCTAATCCTAACCCGAACACCAACTCTAAACCTAACACTAACCCTAAACCTAACCCTCACCATAAATCTCACTCTAACCCTAACCCTAACACTGTCACTCATCCTAGCACATACCCTAACGCTAATCCTATCCCTAACCCTCACCTTAACCCTCACCCTAACCCTCACTCTAAACCTAAACCTAAAGTTAACAGTCACCCTCACCCTACACCTAATCCTAACCCTAACACTAACACAAACATGCACCCTCACCTTAACCCTAATCCTAATCCTAACATTTACCCTAACCTTCACCCTCACCCTAACCCTCATCCTAACCCTGCCCCTAACTCTAACACTAACCCTAACCCTCACCCTAACTCTCACCCTAACCCTAAATCTAACCCTAACCCACAAACTCGCCTTAACCCTAACCCTAACCATAACCCTAAAACTCACCCTAACCCTAACCCTAAAACTCACCCTCACCCTAAAACTCACCCTAACCCTAAACCTAAACCTCACTCTCACCATAGCCCTCACCCTAAGCCTAATCCTAACCCTTACCCTCACCCTAACCATAACCCTCACCATAACCATAACTTTCACACTAACCCTAACCCTTACCATCACCCTCACCCTCACCCTAACCCTAACCCTAACCCTCACCTTCACCCTAAACCAAACCCTAACACTAACACTCACTCTAACCCTAAGCCTGACCCTAACCCTAACCCTAACCCTCACACTCACCCTCAATCTAAACCTAATCCTAAACCTAACCCTATCCCTAAACCTAACCCTCATATTAACCTCACCCTAAGCCTAAACATAACCCTAAACCTCACTCTAACCATAACCCTCATCATAACCCTATCTTTCACACTAACCCTAACCCTAAACCTCACCCTCACCCTCACGCTAACCCTAACCCTCACTCTCAGCCTAAACCGAACCCTAAACCTAACACTCACTCTAACCCTAAGCCTAAGCCTAACCCTAACCCTAACCCTCACACTCACCCTCAATCTAAACCTAATCCTAAAACTAACCTATCCCTAATCCTAACCCTGTCATTAATGACCAGCCTAGCAATCACCCTCAGACTAACCCTCACCCTAACCCTAACCCTAACACTAACCCTAACACTCACCCTCAACGTCAGCCTCAGAATAACCCTAAGCCTAAGGCTAAAAATAACCCTAACCCTCAACCTCACCCTAGCCATCACCCTAACCCTAATCCTAACCCTAACCCTCATCATAACCCTCAATCTAACTCTAAACCTAACCATCACCCGAACCCTAATCCTCACCGCCATCCTCATGCTCAGCCTAACCCTAAGCCTAAGCCTAACCCTAACCCTAACCCTCACACTCACCGTCACCCTAAACCTAATACTAATCCTAACCCTAACCCTAACCCTAAACCTCAACCTAACCCTCACCCTAACACTAACCCTAACCCTAAACCTCAACCTAACCCTCCCCCTAATCCTAACTCTAACCCTAAACCTCATTATCAACCTAGCCCTAACCCTAACCCTAATCCTAACCCTCACCCTCACCCTAAACCTCATCCTAACCCTAACCCTCACCCTAACCCTCACACTAAATCAAACCCTAACCCTCACCCTCAAGCTCCGCCTAAGCCTAAGCCTAAACTTAAGCTTAAGCCTAACCCTAACCCTAACACTGTCACCCTAACCATAACACTAACAGTAATGCTAACTCTAACCCTAAACCTCACCCTCACCCTAACCCTCACACTAACCCTAACCCTAACACTAACCCTAAACCTCACCTTAACCCTAACCCTAAATCTCACCCTCAGCCTCACCTTCACTCTAAACTTAACCTTAACCATAACACTAAAAATATCCCTCACTCTAACCCTAACCCTAACCCTCACCCTAAACCTAACCCTCACCCTCACAGTAACCCTAACCCTAACACTCACCCTAACCCTAAACCTAACCCTAATCCTAAACCTCGCCATAATGCTAACTCTAACCCTCAACCTCAATCTTGCCCTCATCCTAACCCTCATCCTAACCCTCAACCTAACCCTAACGCTAACACTAACCCTAAACCTAACCCTTGCCCTCACCCTCACCCTCAGCCTAAACTTATGCCTAAGCCTAACCCTAAACCTACCCCTCACACTCACCCTCACCCTAACCCTTATTCTAACCCTAACCCTAACCCTAACCCTAAAACTCACCATAACCCTCTCCCTAACCCTAACTCTAAACCTCACCCTAAACCTAACCCGAACTCTAACCATAACCCTAAACGTAAACCTCACCCTAACTCTAACCCTAAACCTCACCCTCACCCTCACCTTAACCATAAGCCTAACCGTAACCCTAAAAATAACCCTAACCCTAACACTAATCCTAACCCTAACCATAACTCTCACCCTAACCCTAAACCTCACCCTAACACTTACCCTCACCCTAAAACTAACCCTAATCCTAACACTAACCCTCACACTAACATTAACCATCACCTTAACCCTAAACCTCAACCTAACACTATCCCTAACCCTCACCCTCACCCTAGCCCTCACCCTAACCCTAATATTAATACTCAATCTAACCCTCACCCTCACCCTAACCCTAAATCTAATCCTCACCCTAACCCTCACCCTAACCTTAGCCCTCACCTTTACCCTTACTGTCACCCTCACCCTAACCTTAACCCTAACCCTATCCCTCATCCTTAAACTCAGCCTAACCGTAACCCTAACCATCACGCTGACCCTAACCATCAACCTCACCCTCAGCCTAAGCCTAAACCTAAGCCTAAGCCTATCCCTAACCCTAACCCTAACCCTCACCCTAGCACTCACACTAATCCTCATCCTAACCCTAACCCTAAACCTAACAATAACCCTAACCCTAACCCTAACCCTCATTCTAACCATAACCCTCACCCTAAACCTAACCCTCACCCTTATACTTACCCTCACCCTAACACTAACCCTAACCCTAAAACTAACCCTCACACTAACCCTAATCATCACCGTAACCCTAACATGCACCCTAACCCTAACTTTAACCCTCACACTCACCCTAGCCCTCACCCTAACCATAATTATAATACTCACCCTAAACCTCACACTAACCCTAAAACTAATCCTTAACCTAAAACACACCCTCAACCTAACCCTAACTCTAACCCTCACCCTTGCCCTAACCCTCACATTTACCATAATCCTCATTCTCAGCTTAACCCGCAACTTTACCCTTACTGTCACCCTCACCCTAACCTTCACACTAACCCTAACACTCATCCTAACCCTCACCCTGACTGTAACCTAAGCATCACCCTAACTCTAACCCTCACCCACACATTAACCCTAACCCTCACCCTCAACCTCAGCCAAAGCCGAAGTCTAAACCTAACCCGAACACTCACCCTCATCCTAACCCTAATCCTAATCCTAACCATAACCATAACCCTCACACTAACCCTAACACTCAACCTAACCCTAACCCTAAACCTGACCCTAACACTAACTGTAACACTAAACCTCACCCTGACCCTAACCCTAACCCTAAAGCTCACCCTAACCCTAACCCTAAATCTCACCCTCACACTAGCCATCACTCTAAACCTAATCCTAAACTTAACCCTCATCATAACCCTCACCCTAACCCTAATCCTAACCCTCACCATAACCCTAATTATCACCCACAACCTCACCCTCAGCCTAACCCTAACCCTAACCCTAAACCTAACCCTAACCCACACACTCACCCTCAATGTAACCCTAATGCTAACCCTAACCCGAACTCTAACCCTCACCTTCAGCCTCACCCTCAGCCTAACCCTATGTGTAAGCCTAACCCTAAACGTAACCCTCATTCTCACCCTCACCCTAACCCTAATCCTAACACTAACCCTAACCCTAAAGCTAACCCTCCCCCTAACCCTCCCCCTAACCCTAACTCTAACCCTAAACCTCACACTCACCCTAACCCTAATCTTAACCCGAACCCTAATCCTCTCCCTAACCCTAACCCTAAAACCCAGCCTTACCCTCACCCTCACCCTGACCATAACACTAACCCTAACACTAAGAATAACACTAATCCAAACCCTAAACCTAACCCTAACACTAATCCTATCCCTAACCCTCACCCTCAGCCTCACCCTCACTGCAAATGTAACCATAAACTTAACACTAATAATAATCCTAACACTAACCCTAATCCTAACCCTAACCCTCTTCCTGACCCTAACCCTCACAGTAATTCTAGCCCTCATCCTCAGCATAAACCTAACCCTCATCCTAACCCAACCTCACCCTAACCCGAACCCTAAACTTCACCCTAACACTAACCCTATCCCACCCCCTCAACTTAGTCCTCACCCTAACCCTAATCCTCATCCTAACACTAACCCTAACCCTAACCCTAATCCTCACACTAACCCTAATCCTAACTTTAACCCTCAACCTAACTCTAACCCTCACCATCACTGTAACCTGAACCCTAAACCTCACCCAAACTCTAAACTTAACCCGAACCCTAACCCTCAACCTAACGCTAACCCTAACCCAAACCCAAACCCTAACTCTCACCCTTACCCGCACCCTCAGCTTAACTCTTAGCCTAACCCTAACCCTAAGCATAAACCAAACACTCACCCTAACACTAACCCTAATCCTAATCCTAACACTAACCCTAACACTCACCCTCATCCTAACCCTCAACCTAATCCTAAAACTAACCCTAACCCTAACCCTCACACTAACTCTCACCCTAAACCTAACTCTAACACTCAATCTCACCCTCACCCTCATCCTAACCCTAACCCAAACCCTAAACCTCATCCTAACCCTAACCCGGATCCTCACCCTCACCCTCACCGTAACTCTAACCCTAACCCTAACAATAACACTAAACCTAACCCTAACCCTAACCCTTACCCTCACCATAACCCTAACCCTAACCCTAAACCTCACACTAACCATCAACCTAGCGCTCAAACTAACCCTAAACCTCACCCTAACCCTCACCCTAACCCTAACCCTAACCCTCACCCTCACACTCGGCCTAAGCCTAAGCCTAAACCTAAGCTTAAGCCTAACTCTAATCCTCACACTAACCCTCACCCTAACCCTAACAATAACACTAATTCTAACCCTAAACCGCACCCTCACACTAACCCTAACTCTAACATTAACCCTAAACATAAACCTCACCCTCAACCTAACCCTAACCCTCACCCTCACCTTAACTGTAACCCTAACCCTAACCCCAACAATAACCCTAAACCTAACCCTAATCATCATTCTAACCATAACACTCACCCTATAGCTAACCCTCACCCTAACACTTACCCTCACCTTAACACTAACCCTAACCCTAACACTAATCCTAACAATAACCCTAATTGTCACCCTAACCCTCAACCTAAACCTAACCCTGACCCTCACCCTCATCCTAGCCCTCACCCTAACCCTAACCCTCACCTTCACCCTAAACCTCAGACTAACCCTAAAACTAATCCTCAATCTTAACCTCACCCTCACCCTAACCAGAACCCTAAACTTCAACCTAAACCAAACCCTGACCGTTACCGTAATCCTCACTCTCAGCCTAACCTTAACCTTTACCTTTACCATAAACCTCACGCTAACACTCAGCCTAACCCTAACCCTCATCCTAACCCTCACCCTGACTGTAACCCTAAGCATCACCCTAACCCTAACCCTCACCCTCACACACAGCCTCAGCCTAACCCTAACCCTAACCCTAACCCTAACCATAAGCTTAACCCTAGCCCTCACCCTAACCCTAATCCTAACCCTATCCCCAATGCTAACCCTAAACCTAACCCTAACACTAAACATCACCCTAAACCTAATCCTCATCCCCACCCTCACTCTCAGCCTAACCCTAAGCCTAAGCCTAACCCTAACCCTAACCCTCACACTCACCCTCACCATAACCCTAATCCTCAACCTAACCCTAACCCTAACAATAAACCTCAACCTAAACCTCAGCCTAACCCTAACACTCACCCTAACACCCTCACCCTAAAACTAACCCTAACCCTAACACTAATTCTCACACTAACCCTAATCATCACCCTAACCCTAAACCTCACCCTAACCCTAACCCTCACCCTCACCCTAGCCCTCACCCTAACCCTTACCCTCACCCTCACCCTAAACCTCAGACTAACCCTAAAACTAATCCTCAATCTTAACCTCACCCTCCCCCTAACCCAAACCCTAACCCTAAACCTAAACCTAATCTTCACCCTTTCGTTAATTCTCACTCTCAGCCTAACCTTCACCTTTACCCTGACCGTCAATCTCACCCTAACACTCACCCTAACCCTAACCCTCATCTTAACCCTCACCCTGAATGTAACGCTAAGCATCACCCTAACCCTAACCCTCACCCTCACACACAGCCTCAGCCTAACCCTAACCATAAGCCTAAACCTAACCCGAACCCGAACCCTAGCCCTCACCCTAACCCTAATCCTTACCCTAACCCCAATCCTAACCCTAAACCTAACGCTAACCCTAACCATCACCCTAAACCTAATCCTCATCCCCACCCTCACTCTCAGCCTAATTCTAAGCCTTAGCCTAACCCTAACCCTAACCCTCACACTCACCCTCACCATTACCCTAATCCTCAAAGTAACCCTAACCCTAACAATAAACCTCAACCTAACCCTCAACCTAACCCTAACCCTAACACTAATCCTAACCCTAACCCTTACCCTAAACCTTTCCCTAAACCTTACTCTAACCCTAAACTTCACCCTCAACCTAAACCTAACCCTAACACTAAACCACACCCTCACCCTAACCCTCACTGTAACTGTAACCCTAACCATAACACTAATCCTAAATTTAACCCTAACCCTAACGCTCACCCTCACCGTAATCCTAACCCTAACCCAAGCCCCCATCCTAACCCTAACCATAACCTTAAACCTAAAACTCACCCTAACCTTAACCCTAAACCTCACCCTCAGCCTCAGCCTCACTGCAGACTTAACCTTAACCATAACACTAACAATAACCCTAACCCTAATCCTAACCCTCACCCTCACACTAACCCTAACCCGAACCCTCACCCTAACCCTAACCCTCACCCTCAAAGTAGCCCTAAACATAACCCTCACCCTAACCCTAACCCTAACCCTAATCATAAACCTCGCCATAATGCTAACTCTACAACTCACCCTCACCCTTTCCCTCAACCTAACCCTAATCCTAACCCTAAACCTCATCCTAACCCTCACCCTAACCCTAACCCTAACCCTCACCCTAACCCTAACCCTCCCCCTCCCCCTCCCCCTCAGCCTAACCCTAAGCCTATGCCTAACCCTAACCCTAACCCTCACACTCACCCTAACCCTAATCCTAACACTAACACTAACCCTAACCCTAACCCTCCCCCTAACCCTAACTCTAAACCTAAACCTCACCCTCAACATAAAACTAACTCTAACCATAACCCTAAACCTAAACCTCAGCCTAACCGTAACCTTGATCCTGACCCTCAACCTCGCCGTAACAATAAGCCAAACCCTAACCTTAAAAATAACACTAACCCTAACACTAATCCTAACAGAAACCATAACTCTCACCCTAACCCTAACCCTCACCCTAACACTTACCCTCAACCTAAAACTAACCCTAATGCTAACACTAATCCTCACACTAACCCTAACCATCATCTTAACCCTAAACCTCAACCTAACCCTATCCCTAACCCTCACCCTCACCCCAGCCCTCACCCTAATGCTACCCCTCACCCTCACCCTAAACCTCACACTAATACTAAGACTAATACTCAATCTAAACCTCACCCTCACCCTAACCCTAACCCTTATCCTCACCCTAACACTCACCCGAACCCTAACCCTCACATTTACCCTTACTGTCACCCTCACTATAACCCTCACCCTAACACTAACCCTCATCCACACCCGCAGAATAACCATAACCCTAACCATCATGCTAACCCTAACCTTCAAACTCACCCTCAGATTCAACTTAAACCGAAGCCTAAGCCTAACCCTAAACCTCACCCTCACCCTAGCCCTCACCCTAACCCTAATCCTAACCCTAATCCTCATCCTAACACTAACCCTAACCCTAACCCTAACCCTCACCCTAACCCTAATCCTAACCCTAACCCTCAACCTAACCCTAACCCTTTCCATCACTGTAACCTGAACCCTAAACCTCACCCAAACCCCAGCCTAACCTTCACATTTAGCCTTATTGGCAACCTCACCCTAACCCTCACCATAACCCTACCCTCATCCTAACCCTCACCCGGACTGTAAACCTAAGCATCCCCCTAACCTTAACGCTCTCCCTAACCCACAGCCTCAGCCTAACCCTAACCCTAAGCCTAAACCTAACCCGAACCCTCACCCTCAACCTAGCCCTCACCCTAACCCTAATCCGAACCCTAACCCAAATCCTAACCCTAAACCTAACCCTAACCCTAACCATCACCCTAAACCTAATCCTCATCCCCAACCTCACACTCAGCCTAACCCTAATCCTAAGCCTAACCCTAACCCTAACCCACACCCTCACCCTCACCCTCACCATAACTCGAATCCTCAACCTAACCCTAACCCTAAACCTAACCCTCAAACTAACCCTCACCCTAACCGTAAACCTAACACTAACCCAAACCGTAATCCTAACCCTAACCCTCCCCCTAACCCTAAATCTAAACCTAAACCTCACCCTCAACCTAACCCTAACTCTAACCATAACCCTAAACCTAAACCTCACCCTAAACCTAACCCAAACCCTCACCCTCACCCGCACCATAACCACAACCCTAAACCTAACCCTAAAATAACCCTAATCCTAAAAATAATCCTAACCCTAACCATAACTCTCACCCTAACACTCACCCTCATCCTAACACTTACCCTCACCCTAAAACGAAACCTAATCCTAACACTAACCCTCACACTAACCCTAACCATCACCTTAACCCTAAACCTCAAACTAACCCTATCCATAACCCTCAACCTCACCCTAGCCCTCACCCTAACCCTACCCCTCATCCTCACCCTAAACCTCACACAAACCCTAACACTAATACTCAATCTAACCCTCACTCTAACCCTAAACCTAATCCTCACCCTAACCCTCACCCTAAACCTAGCCCTCACCTTTAACCTTACTGTCACCCTAACCCTAACCCTAATCCTAACCCTCATACAAAACCTCAGCCCAACCATAACCTAACCATCACGCTAAGCCTAACCCTCAACCTCACCCTCAGCCTCAGCCTAAACCTAAGCCTAAGCCTAACCCTAACCCTAACACTCACCCTCACCCTAGCCCTCACCCTAACCCTAATCCTAACCCTTACCCTCAGCCTAACCCTAACCCTAAATCAAAAAATAGCCCTAACCCTAACCCTAACCCTCATTCTAACCATAAGCCTCACCCTAACCCTAACCCTCACCCTAAAACTTACCCTCACCCTAACACTAACGCTAACCCTAACACTAACGCTCACAATAACCCTAAACATTACCCTAACCCTAACACTCACCCTAACCCTAACCCTAACCCTCACCCTCACCCTAGCCCTCACCCTAACCCTAACTATCATCCTCACCCTAAACCTCACACTAACCCTAAAACTAATCCTTAAGCTAAACCACACCCTCAGCCTAACCCTAACGGTAACCCTCACCCTAACCCTAACCCTCACATTTACCGTAATCCTCATTCTCAGCCTAACCCTCAACTTTACTCATACTCTCACCCTCACCCTAACCCTCACACTAACCCTAACCCTCATCCTAATCCTCACCCTGACCATAACCCTAAGCATCACCCTAAACCTAACCCTCACCCACACCCTAACCCTAACTCTCACCCTCACCCTCAGCCTAACCCTAAGACTAACACTAACCCTAACACTCACCCTCACCCTAACCCTAATCCTAAACCTAACCATAACCATAACCCTCACACTAACACTAACACTCACCCTAACACTAACCCTAACCCTCACCCTTACACTAACTCTAACACTAAACCTCACCCTGACCCTAACCCTAACCCTAAAACTCACCCTAAACCTAACCCTAATCCTCACCCTCACGCTAGCCCTCACCCTAACCCTAATCCTAACCCTAACCCTCATCATAACCCTCACCCTAACCCTAATCCTTACCCTCACAATAACCCTAACCCTCACCCTCAACCTCACCCTCAGCCTAAACCTAAGCATAACCCTAAACCTAACCCTAACCCACAGACTCACCCTCAGCGAAACTCTAATGCTAACCCTAACCCTAACTCTAACCCTAAGTGTCCCAGTAACCTTAACCCTAAACCTAACCTAACACTAACCCTAACCCTAACCATCAACCTAACCCTCCCCCTAACCCTAACTCTAACCCTAAACCTCACACTCACCCTAACCCTAATCCTAATCCTATCCCTAAACCTCACCCTAACCCTAAACCTAAACTCCAACCTTACCCTCACCCTCACCCTGTCCGTAACTGTAACCCTAAAGCTAACAATAACACTAAAATTAAACCTAAACCTAACCCTAACACTAATCCTATCCCTAACAATCACACTCAGCCTCACCCTCACTGCAAATGTAACCATAACCTTAACACTAACAATAATCCTAACACTAACCCTAATCCTAACCATCACACTCACCCTAACCCTCATTCTAACCCTAACCCTCACCCAAACTCTAACCCTCACACTCACCATAACCCTAACCCTCATCCTAACCCTCACCCTCACACTAACCCTCACCCTAAACCTCACCCTAACGCTAACCCTAACCCTCACCTTCACCCTAGCCCTCACCCTAACGCTAATCCTAACCCTAATCCTCATCCTAACACTAACCCTAACCCTAACCCTAACCCTCACCCTAACGCTAATCCTAACCCTAACACTCACCATCACTGTAACCTGAACCCTAACCCTCACCCAAACCCTAAAAATAACCCGAACCCTAACTCTCACCCTAAAGATAACCCTAACCCGCACCCTAACCCAAACCCTCACCCTTACACTCACCCTCAGCTTAACCCTTAGCCTTACCCTAACCCTAAGTCTAACCCAAACACTCACCCTAACACTAACCCTAATCCTAATCCTCACCCTAACCCTAAACCTCACCCTCATCCTAACCCTAAAACCAACACTAACACTAACCCTCACACTAACTCTCACCCTAACCCTAACTCTAACACTAAATCTCACCCTCACCTTCACCCAAACCCTAACCCTAACCCTAAACCTCATCCTAACCCTAAACCTAATCGTGACCCTAACCCTAACCCTAACCCTCACCCTCACCCTCACCCTAACCATAACACTAACCCTAACCCTAACCCTCACCCTAGCCCTAACTCTAACCCTATCCCTAAACATAAACCTCACCCTAAACCTAACCCTAACCCTCACCCTCACCATAACTGTAACCCTAACCCTAACCCTAACAATAACCCTAAACCTAACTCTAACCCTCATTCTAACCATAACCCTCACCTAACTCTAACCCTCACCCTAACACTTACCCTCACCTTAACACTAACCCTAACAATAACAATAATCCTCCAACTAATCCAAATTGTCACCCTAACCCTAAACCTCACCCTCACCCTATCCCTAACACTCACCCTCACCCTAGCCCTCACCCTAACCCTAACCCTCATCCTCACCCTAAACCTCACACAAACCCTAAAACTAATCCTCAATCTTAACCTCACCCTCACCCTAACCCTAACCCTAACCCCCAACCTAACCCTAACCCTCACCCTTACTGTAATCCTCACTCTCAGCCTAAACTTCAACTTTACCCTTACCTTAACACTGACACTAACACTCACCCTAACCCTAACCCTCATCCTAACCTTCACCCGGAATGTAACCCTAAGCATCACCCTAACCCTTACCCTCACCCTCACCAACAGCCTCATCCTAACCTTCACCCGGACTGTAACCCTAAGCATCACCCTAACCCTAACCCTCACCCACACCCAGAGCCTCAGCCTAACCCTAACCCTAAGCCTAAACCTAACCCTATCCCTCACTCTCAACCTAAACCTAATCCTAACCCTAACCCTAATCCTAACCCTAAACATAACCCTAACCCTAACCATCACCCTCAACCTAATCCTCATCCCAACCCTCACTCTCAGCCTAACCGTAAGTCTAAGAATACCCCAAACCCTAACCATCACACTCACCCTCACTATAACCCTAATCCTCAACCTAACCCTAACCCTAACCCTAAACCTCAACCTAACCCTCACCCGAAACCTAAACCTAACACTAACCCTCACCCTTACCCTCGCCCTAAACCTAACTCTAACCCAAAACCTCACACTCACCCTAAATCTAACCCTAACCCTCAACCTCACCCTCACCCTCAACCTCACCGTAAATCTAACCCTAACCCTAACAATATCCGTAACCCTAACCCTAACCCTAATGCTCACCCTCACCGTAACCCTAAACCTAACCCAAGCCTCACCCTAACCCTAACCCTAACCCTCACCCTTACCCTAACCCTAAACCTCAGCCTCAGTCTCACCCTCACTGTGAACTTAAATTTAACCATAACACTAACAATAACCCTAACCCTAATCCTTACACTCACCCTCATACTAAACATCACCCTAACCCTAAACCTAAGCCTAATCCTAATGCTCGCCCTAATGCTAACTCTAAACCTCACCCTCACCCTTGCCCTCATCCTAACCCTAATCCTAACTCTAAACCTCATCCTAAACCTCAACCTACCCCTAACCCTAACCCTCACCCTAACTCTAACCCTCACCTTCAGCCTCACCCTCAGCCTAACCCTATGCGTAAGCCTAAACCTAAACCTAACCCTCACACTCACCCTCACCCTAACCCTAATCCTAACACTAACCCTAACCCTAAACCTAACCCTCACCCTAACCCTCCTCTAACCCTAAATCTAAACCTAAACCTCACCCTCAACCTAACCCTAACTCTAACCATAACCCTAAACCTAAACCTCAACCTAACTCTAACCTTAACCCTCACCCTCACCGTAACCATAAACCTAACCCTAATCCTAAAATAACCCTAATCCTAATACTAATCCTAACCCTAAACATAACTCTCACCCTAACACTCACTCTCACCCTAACACTTACCCTCACCCAAAAACGAACCCTAATCCTAACACTAACCCTCACACTAACCCTAACCATCAACTTAACCCTAAACCTCAAACTAACCCTATCCCTAATCCTCACCCTAACCCTAGCCCTCACCCTAACGCTTCCCCTCATGCTCACCCTAAACCTCACACTAACCCTAACACGAATACTCAATCTAACCCTCACACTAACCCTAACACTAATCCTCACCCTAACACTCACCCTAAACCTAACCCTCAATTTTAACCTTACTGTCACACTCACCCTATCCCTAAACCTAACCATCACGCTAACTCTAACACTCAACCTCAACCTCAGCCTCAGCCCTAACCTAAGCTTAAGCCTATCCCTAACCCTAACCCTCACCATCACCCTAGCCCTCACCCTAACCCTAATCCTAACCCTAACCCTTATCCTAACCCTAACCCTAACCCAAACAATAACCCTAACCATAACTCTAACCCTCATTCTAACCATAAGCCTCACCCTAACCCTAACCCTCACCCTAACAGTTACCCTCACCCTAACACTAACGCTAACCCTAACACTAACCCTCACACTAACACTAACCCTCACACTAACCCTAACACTCACTCTAACCCTAACACTCACCCTAACCCTAAACCTAACCCTCACCCTCACCCTAGCCCTCACCCTAAACCTAATCCTAACCCTAAACCTAATCGTAATCTAACCCTAACCCTAACCATCACCCTAAACCTAATCCTCATCCCGACACTCACCCTCAGCCTAACTCTAAGTCTAAGCCTCAGCCTAACCCTAACCCTCACCCTCACCCTCACCAAAACCCTAATCCTAAACCTAACCCCAACCCTAAACCACAACATAACCCTCACGCTAACAATAACCCTAACCCTCCCCCTCTCCCTCACCGTAACCATAACCCTAACCTTAAACCTAAAAATAACACTAACCCAAATACTAATCCTTACCCTAACTATAACTCTCACCCTAACCCTAACCTTCACCCTAACACTTACCCTCACCCTAAAACTAACCCTAATCCTAACGCTAACCCTCACACTTAACCCTCAACCTCAACCTAACCCTATCCCTAACCCTCACCATCACCCTAGCCCTCATCCTAACCCTACCCCTCATCCTCACTCTAAACCTCACACTAACCCTAATACTAATACTCAGTCTAACCCTCACCCTCACCTTAACCCTAACCCTAATCCTTACCCTAACCCTAACCCTCACCCTAAAACTTACCCAAAACCTAACACTAACCATAACCCTAACACTAACCCTCACACTAACCCTAACCCTCATCTTAACCCTCACCTGACCATAACCCTAATCATCACCCTAACTCTAACCCTCACCCACACCCTCACCATAACACTAACCCTCACAGTAACACTAACTCTAAACGTAAACATAAACGTAAACGTAAACGTAAACATAACACTCAGCCTAACCCTCATCCTCAGCCTAACCCTAAGCCTAAAGATAATCCTCACACTCACCCTCACCCTAACACTAATCCTAATCCTAACCATAACCATAACCCTAAACCTAACCCTAACCCTCACCCTATCCCTAACCCTAACACTAACCCTAACCCTAACCCTCACCCTAACACTAACTCTAACACTAAACCTCACCCTCACCCTAATCCTAACCCTAAAGCTCACCCTCACACTAACCCTAAACCTCACCCTCATGCTGGCCCCCACCCTAACACTAATCCTAACCCTAACCCTCATCCTAACCCTCAACCTAACCCTAATCCCTCACCCTAACCCTAAACCTCACCCTCAACCTCACCCTCACACTCACACTAACCCTCACACTCATCCTCACTCTAACCCTAACCATAACCCTATTCCTCACTCTAAAACTAACCCTCACCCTCACCCTCACCATCACCCTCACTGTAACCCTCACCCTATCCCAAACCATAAACATAACCATAACACTAAACCTCTGACCCTCACCCTCACCATCACCCTAAGCCTGACCCTACACCTAAGCCTAATCCTAAACCTAACCCTCACCCTCACCCTAACCCTAACCCTAACACTCACCCTCATCCTAACCCTAACCCTAACCCTCAGCCTAACCCTAACCCTAACACTAATGCTAACCCTAACCCTCACCCTCACAGTAAGCCTAACCCTCATACTAACCCTCACCTTAAATCTAAGCTTAACCCTAATGCTATCCCTAACACTCACCCTCTCCCTGAACCTCACTTTAACCCTTACCCTCACCCTAACCCTTACCCTAACCCTAACACTAAAACTAAACCTCACCCTAACCCTCACCCTAACCCTAATCCAAATCTAACCCTTACCCTAACGCTCACCCTAACCCTCAACCTAACCCTAACCCTCACCCTCACGCTAACCCTCACCCTAATCCTTACCCTCAGCTTAAACTTAACTCTAACCCTCACCCTCACCCAACCTAACCTGAAACCTAACCCTCACCCTAACCCTCACCCTAAATCTAACGTTATCCCTCACTGTCACCCTCACTTCAAACCTCATCCTAACCATTACCCTCACCATAACCCTAACCCTAACATAAACCTCACCATAACACTAACCCTCACCCTCACACTAACCGTCACCCACAACCTGAAACTCACCCTCATCCTAACCCTCACCCTAACCCTAACACTACCTTAAAACTCACCCTAACCCTAATCCTCAACCTGAACCTAACTCTAACCCTCAAACTCATACTAACCCTAACCCTCAACTTAACCCTCACCATAAACCTCACCCTAACCCTAACGCTAAACCTAACCCTCACTCTCACCCTAACACTTATCCTCACACTAACCCTAACCCTAACCCTCACATTAACCCTAACCCTCACCTTACACCTCACCCTACCCCTCACCCTAACCCTTAACCCTAACACTCACCCTAACCCTAAACCGAACCCGAACCCTCACCTTCACAATGACCCTCACCGTGACCCTAACCCTCACCTACACCCTCACCCTCACCCTCATCCTAACCCTCACCCTAAACATCACCCTCACCCTAAACATCACCCTAACCCTAACCTTTAACCTAATACTCACCCTAACCCTAATCCTCAAGTTAAATTTCACCCCAAACCCTAATACTCACCCTAACCTTAACCCTAAGCCTTTCCTAACCAAATCCCTCACCCTCACCCTAACCCTCAACCTAAACATCTCCCTCACCCTAAACCTCACCCTCACCCTAACCTGAAAACGAACCCTAATACTAACACTAGCCCTCACTCTCACCTTAAACCTAATCCTAACCCTAACCCTAACACTAAACCTGACCCTAATCCTAACCCTAAATCTCAACCTCACCATAACTGTCACACTAACCCTTACCCTCACCCTCAACCTCACCTAAACTTAACCCTAACATAAACCAACACCCTAACCCTCACCCTAACACTAACCATAACCCTACCCCTCAGCCTAACCGTCACCCTAAACCTAATACTCACCCAGTCTCTAACACTAACACTAACCCTCACCCTAACCCAAACACTCGCCTTACCCCTAATGCTAATATTAACCCTAAACCTCGCCCTAACCCTTACCCTCACCTTAACCCTATCCCTCACCATCAGCCTAACCCTCACCCTAACCCTTACCCTCACGCTAAACCTCACTCTAACCCTAACCCTAACACTAACACTAAACCTCACACAAACCATCACCCTACCACTAAGCCTAAACCTAACCCTCACTCTCACCCTAACCCTTACCCTTAACGAACCCTAACACTAATCCTCAGCCTAACTCTCATCCTAACCCTAACCGTAACACTAACCCTCACCCTGTCACCCTCAACCTCAAACTCACCCTCGGCCTAACACTAACCCTAAACCTAATACAAGACCTAACCCTAACACTCACCCTCAACCTAACTCTAAACCTAACCCTAAACAAAACCCTCACCCTAAGCCTAACCCTATCCCTTACCCTCACCCTAAAACTAACCCTAAACCTAATCCTAAGTCTCACCCTCACCCTAACCCTCACCCTCACCCTAACCCTAAACCTAACCCTCAGCCTAACCCTCATCCTAACTCTAACCCTAACCCTCAACCTAACCTTAACCCAAACCCTAAACTTAACCTTTACCCAAACGCTAATCCTCACCCTCACTCTCAACCTCACCATCACCCTCACCGTAACCCACACCCTCACCCTCAGCCTAACCCTAACCATAACCCTATCCCTCACCCTAAACCTAACCCTCACCCTCAACATCACTCTTACCCTAACCCTCACCCTCACCCTAACCCTAACCATAACCCTAAACCTCATCCTAATCCTAACCTGACCCTCACCCTCACCCTAAGCCTAACCCTACACCTAACCCTAATCCTAAACCTAACCCTCTCACTCACCCTCACACTAAAACTAAACCTCACCCTTACCCTAAGCCTAACCCTAGACCTCAACCTAACCCTAACCCTCACCTACACCCTAGCCCTCACCCTCACCCTAACCCTCACCTTCACCCTAAACATCATCCTAATCTTCACCCTCACCCTAACCCTAACCCTAATCCTCACCCTAACCCTAATCCTCACCTTAAACCTCAGCCTCACCCCAATCCTGACGCTAACCCTAAACCTAAGCCTTTCCTAACCTAAACCCATTTCCTCAACATAACCCTCACACTAAACCTCTCCCTCACCCTAGCCCTCACCCTAAAACTAACCCTAACCCTAACCCTCACCCTCAACCTCACCCCCACCCTCAGCCTAACCCTATCCCTAACCCTAATCCTAACTCTAAACCTAACCTTGACCCTCACCCTTACCGTAACCCTAACCCTTACCCTCATCCTTACCGTTACCCTAACCCTAACCATCACACTAACCCTAATCCTAAACCTAAACCTAACCATAATGCTAACACTAGCCCTCACCCTCACCCCAACCCTAATCCTAACCCTAAACTTCAGACTAAGGCTAACCCTAAATCTAATGCTAACCCTAAACATCAAAATCACCCTAACAATCACCCTAAAACTTACCCTCACTCTCAACTTCACCCTAATGCTAACCCTAACCCTAACCCTCACCCTAACCCTCACACTAACCCTAAACCTACCCTTCAGCCTAACACTCACCCTAAACCTAACCTTAACCGTAATTTTCACCCTATCCCTAAACCTAACCCTAAACGTCAGCCTAAACCTCACACTCACCTTCAACCTCACCCTCACCCTCTATCTCACCCTAAACCTAATCCTACACCTAAACCTCAGCCTAACCCTAACCCTAACCTTAATGCTAACCCTAAACATCAACCTCACCCAAACCCTAACCCAAACCCTCACCCTAACGCTCACACTAACCCTAAACCTAACACTCACCCTAAACCTCACCCTAACCCTAATCCTCACCCTATCCCTAACCCTCACCCTACACCTCAGCCTAAACCTCACACTCACCCTCACCATCACCCTCACCCTGAACCTCACCCTAACCCTAACCCTACCCCTAAACCTCAGCCTAACCCTAACCCTAACCTTAATGCTAACCCTAAACCTCAACCTCACCCGAACCCTAACCCTAACCCTCACCGTCACCCTCCTACTCATCCTCACCCTAAATCTCACGCTCAACCTCACCGTCACCCTAAACCTCAACATCATCATAAACATCACCCTAACCCTAAACCTAACGCTAACCCTAACCTTACCCTAACCCTAAACTTAACCCTAACCCTCACACTAAACCTAACCCTAAGCCTAACCCTGACCCTAACCATAACCATAACCCTAACCCTAAGCCTAACACTAACCCTTACCCTAACCCTAACACTTACCCTAACCCTAACACTAACCCTAACCCTCACCCTAAACCTTATGCTAACCCTAACCCTCACCTTCACCCTAATCCTCACCCTAACCCTGATCCTCACACTAACCCTAACCCTAACCTTCAGCGTCACCCTCACGCTAAACCTAAACCTAAAACTAACCCTCACCCTAAACCTAACCCTTACCCTAACCCTAACCCTAACCCTCACCCTCACCCTAATCCTAAACCTAACCCTCACCCTAACCCTAACCCTTACCCTATACCTAACCCTACTCCTCAACCTAACCCTCACCCTCGCCCTAATCCTAACCCTAAACCTCACTCTAAACATAACCCTAACCCTAACACTCACCCTAACTCTAAACCTAACGCTCACCCTAACCCTAACCGTAACCCTTACCCTAAACCTAAACCTAATCCTAAACCTAACCCTAACCCTATCCCTAACCCTCACCCTCAACCTCATCCTAAACCTAACCCTAACCCTAACTCTCAACCTAACCCTAACCTGAATCCTAACCCTAACCCTCACCGTCACCATCACCCTCACCCTAAACCTCAACCTCAAACTCACCTTCACCCTAACCCTCAAACTAACCCTAACCTTCACCCTAACCCTAACCCTCTGCCTAACCCTAACCCTACCCCTCACCCTAACAATCACCCTAAACCTAACCCTCACCCTAACCCCAATCCTAAACCTCACCCTCACCCTAACCCTCACCGTCACCCTATACCTCACCCTAAACCTCACCCTGACCCACAACCGAACCCTCAACCTCACCCGAACTCTCACGCTCACCCGAACCCTCATGCTCTCCCTCACCCTCACCCTCACTCTAACCCTCACCCTCAACCTAACACTCAACCTAAACCTCATCCTCACCCTAATCCTCACCCTAACCCTAACCCTAACCCTTACCTAACCAAAACCCTCAACCTCACCCTCACACTCACCCTAACACTCACCCTCACAATAGCCCTCACCCTAAACCTAAACCTTACCCTAAACCTACCCTAACCCTCAGCCTAAACCTTAGCCTCAACCTAACCCTAACCCTAACTCTCACCGTAACCCTAAAACTCACCCTAACCCTAACATTAAAGCTCACCCTAACCCTCACCCTCCTTCTCACCCTCACCCTAATTCTCACCCTAACCCTGATCCTCACACCAACCCTAAACCTAAACCTAACCCTAAGCCTCACCCTCACTCTCACCCTAACCCTAACCATAATTCTAACCCTAATCCTAACCCAAACCCTCATGATCACCCTCACCCTAATTCTCACCCAAACCCTATCACTCATCCTCACTCTCACCTAACTCTAACCCTAACCCTAATCCTAATTCTAACCCTCACCATCACACTCATCCTAAATCTAAGCCTAACCTTAACCCTTACACAGACCCTCACCCTCACACTAACCCTAACCCACACCCTCACCCTAACCCTAACCCTAAGACTCAACTCTCACCCTAAACCTCACCCTAAAACTAACGCAAACCCTAAACCTCACCCTCATCCTACCGCTCAACCTAACCCTAACTCTACCCCTAACTCTAACCCTAAACTTCACCTTCACCCTCACCCTCACACTCAACCTCAGCCTAATCCTAACCCTAACTCTAATACTAACCCTAAATCTAACCCTAACTCTACCTCTACCCCTAAACCTAGACCTCACCCTCACTCATAACCTCAACCTCAGCCTAACCCTAACCCTAAGCCTAATCCTAAACCTAACCCTCACACTCACACTCACCCTAACTCTAAACCTAACCCTCATGCTCACCCTAAGTCTAGCCTTAACCCTCACCCTCACCCACACCCTAACCCTAAAACTACCCCTCAGCCTAACACTAACCCTCACCCTCAACCCAACCTTGATGCTAACACAAATGCTCATTCACAACCTAAGCCTCAGGCTAAACCTTACCCTCACCATAACCCTATCCCTCACCCTCCCCCTAACCGTCACCCTACTCCTTCTCACCTAACCCTCACCCTAACCCAAACCCTAAACCTAAACTTCACCCTAACCTTCACCCTAACCCTAACACTAACCCTCACCCTAACACTCATCCTAATCCTAAACCTAACCTTAACCCTCACCCTCACACTAAATGTCATCCTAACCCTTACGCTCCCCCAAACCTTAAACGTTACCCTAACCCTAACCATCACCCTAACCCTAACCCTCACCCTAACCCTAACCCTAACCCTCACCTTAAACCTCAACCCCACACTAATCCTCACCCTAAACCTAACCCTAGACCTATCCTAAACAAAAACATCACCCTCACCCTAGCCCTCACCCTAAATCTAACCCTAAACTTAACCCTCACCCTCACCCTCACCCTCACCCTCAGCCTCACCTTCAGCCTCACCCTAACACTAAACCTAATCCTAACCCTAACCCTGACCCTCACCCTCACTCTAACCCTAAACCTAACTTGCACCCTAACCCTAAACTTAACACTCAACCTAACCCTAACCCTAACCCTAAGGCAAATCCTAAACCACACCCTCAACCTAACCCTGACCCTAACCCTAACCCTTACCCTCACCCTCACTCTCAACCTAAACCTAACACTTACCCTCACCCTAACCATCACCCAACCCTAACCTGAACCCTAACCCTCACCCTAACCCCCAATCTAACCTTCACACTAACCCTAACGCTAACCCTAACAATCAGTCTCAACCTAACACTCACCCTAACGCTTATCCTCACACTAACCCTAAACCTAACCGGAACACTCACACTAAGCCTAAACCTCATCCTAACCTTAACCCTACCTCTCACCCTAACACTCACCTTAACCCTAACCCTAACACTCAACCTAACACTAACCCTCACCCTCACCCTAATCCTCACCCTAAACCTAACCCTAACACTTACCTAACCTCACCCTCACCCTCACCCTCAGCCTAACCCTTACCCTAACCCTAACTCTTACCCTCACCCTAAACCTAACCCTCACCGTAACCCTCCCACTCACCCTCACCCTCACCTTAACCCTCACGCTCAACCTCACCCTCACCCTAACCCGCACCGTCACCCTAAACATCACCCTAACCCTAAACCTCATGCTAACCCTAACCTTACCCTAACCCTAAACTTAACCCTAACCCTCACCCTAACCCTAACCCTAAGCCTAACACTCACCCTAACCCTAACCCTAACCCTAACCCTAAGCCTAACCCTAACCCTTACCTAACCCTAATCCTTACCCTAACCCTAACCCTAACCCTCACCCTAAACCTTATGCTAACCCTAACACTCACACTCACCCTAATCCTCACCCTAACCATTATCCTCACACTAACCCTAAGCCTAAACCTCAGCATCACCCTCACCCTAACCCTAAACGTCACCAACACCCTAACATTCACACTCACCCTAACCTGAATCCTCATCCTCACCCTAACCCTAACCCTAACCCTCACCCCAACCCTAACCCTCACCCTAAACCTAACTTTAAAACTCACCCTCACCCTAATCCTAACCCTAACCCTTACCTTAACCCTCACCCTAACCCTTAATTTAACCCTAACACTCACTCTCACCCTAATCCTCAACCTAACCCTTATCCTTACACTAACCCTAACCCTAACCCTCACCTAGTACTAACCATAACCCTCACACTAACCCTCACCCTAGCCCTCACCCTCACCCTCGACCTCACCCTAAACTTAATGCTAAACTTAACACTCACCTTCACGCTTACCCTCACCCTCACCCTCACCCTCAGCTTCACCCTAACCCTAAACCTAATCCTAACCCTAACCCTGACCCTCACCCTCACTCTAAACCTAAACCTAACCTACACCCTAACCCTAACCGTAACCCTAATGCTAACCCTAACCCTCAACCTCACCCTAACACTCAATCTGACCCAAACCCTAATGCTAACCCTAACCCTCACCCTCACCCTAACCCTTACCCAAACCATTACCTAACACTCACCCTCACCCTAACCCTAAATGTAACCATCACCCTAACCCTAACCCTAACCCTAACCCTAACCCTACCCCTCAGCCTTCCCCTCACCCTCACCCTAACGCTCACCCTCACCCTAACACTGATGCTAACCCTAACCCTCCACCTCACCCTAACCGTCGCCCTAACCCTTACCCTCACCATAACCCTATACCTCAACCTCAACCTAACCCTCACCCTAAACCTTTCACTCACCCTAACCCTCACCGTACCCTAACCCTAACCCTAACCCTCACCCTAACCCTAAGCCCAGCCCTAACCCTCAGTCTCACACTAACCCTCACCCTAACCCTTATACTCACCCTAACCCTAACCCTAACCCTAACCGTAACCCTCACCCTAAGTCGAAATCTCATCCTAACACTAATCCTACCTCTCACCCTAACAATCACCCTAACCCTAACCCGAACCCAAACCCAAAGACTAACCCTAACCCTAATCCTCCCCTGAACCCTAACACTCCCGGTCACCCTAAGCCACACCCTTACCCTAACCCTCACCTACACCCTAACAATTCCCCTTCCCTGAACCCTAACTCTCACCCTAAACCTCACACTCATCCTAAACATGACCCTAACCCATACCCTCACCCTAACCCTCACCCTCACCCACACCCTAACCCTCACCCACACCCAAAACCTCTCACTCTCTCTAACATCGACCTTCAGCTTAAACATCACCCTAACCCTCACTCTCACCCTAACCCACACTCTAACACTTACCATCACCCTAACCCTAACCCTAACCGTAACCCTCACACTCAAAACTAACACTCACACTAATTCTAACCCTAAATCTACCCAGCATCCTAACCCTCAGCCTAACCCTAGCCGTGAGTGCTAGGGTGATCCTCACTCATACCTTCAACCTGAGCCTAACCCTAAACCTAACCCTAATTCTAAACCTAACCCTCACACTCACACTCACACTCACCCTAACCCTAACCCTCAACCTCACCCTCACCCTCACCCTAACACTTAACCTCACCCTAAACCTAACCCTAACTCTAACCCTCACCCTAACCCTAAACCTAAAGCTCACCTTAACCCTAACCCTTCCCCTAATTCTCAACCTAATCCTAAACCTAACCCTAAACTTAACCCTCATCCTCACCCTCAATCTCAACCTAACCCTAACCCTAACCTTAACTATCACCCTAACCCTAACCCGAATCCTAACACTAACCCTCACCGTCACCATCACCCTCACCCTAACTCTCAACCTCAAACTCAACTTCACCCTAACCCTCAAACTAACCGTAACCCATACCCTAACCCTAACCCTCTCCCTAACCTTAACCGTACCCCTCACCCTAAACCTAACCCTAACCCTCACCCTCACCCTAACCCTTACCCTAACCCTAATCCTAACTCTAACCTTAACCTTCACCCTAACCCTAACACTCACCATAACCCTAACCCTTACCCTATACCTAACCCTCAGCCTCAAACTAACCCTAACCCTTACCCTACACCTAACCCTCAGTCTCAACCTAACCCTAACCATAACCCTCACCATAACCCTAACTCTCACCCTAACCCTGAGCCTCACCCTAACCCTCAAACTCACCCTAATCCTCACCATAACCCTAAACATAACCCTTACCTAACCGAAACCCTCAACCTCACCCACACACTCACCCTAAAACTCACCCGGACCATAGCCCTCACCGTAAACCTAAACTTCACCCTAACCCTAAGCCTAAGCCTCACTCTCACCCTCACGCTAACCCTCACCATGACCCTAACCCTAATCTTAAACCTAAACGTCATGCTCACCCTCACCCTAATTCTATCCTAAACCCTAACCCTCACCCTCAATCTCACCTAACTCTAACCCTAACCCTAATCTTAATTCTAATGCTCACCCTCACCCTCACCCTAAATCTAACCCTAACCCTTACCCAGACCCTCACCCTCACACTAACCCTAATCCTCACCCTATCCCTAAACGTAACCCTAACCCTCACACAAACCCTCACCCTCAACCTAACCCTAATGCTAACCCGAACCCAAACCCTCACAATAACCCTCATCCTAACCCTTACCCTCACCCTAACCCTAACACTCACACTCAAAATAACTCTCAATGTAACCCTTACCCTCACCCTTACCCTACACGAAACATTAACACTAAACCTCACCCTAACCCTCACCCTAACCCTAACCCTCACCCACACCTCACCCTAAACATAACTGTAACCCTAACCCTCACCCTCAACGTCACTCTCAACCTCACCCTGACCCTCAACCTCACCCTAACCCTAACCTTCACCGTCACCCTAAAAATCACCCTAAGCCTAACCCTCACCCTAACCCTAACCCTTACCCTAATGTAAGCCTAATCCTAACCTTCACCCTAACTTAACCCTAACCCTAATGCTAACCCTAAACATCAACCTCACTCTGATCCTCAACCCAACCGTTACCCTCACTATCAACCTCAACCTGAACATAACCCTAATCCTAACCCTCACCCTAACCCTAACCCTCACCGTAACGTTAAACCTAACCCTAGCCCTCACCCTTACCCTCACCCTAAACCTAACCCTAACCCTAATCCTCACTGTATCCCTAAGCATAACCATGACACTCACCCTAACCCTCACCCTCCCAGTAACCCTAATGCTAACATTAATCCTCAACCTCAACCTAAACCTCGCCCTAACCCTTACCCTCACTCTAAACCTCATCCTCACATTAACCCTAACCCTAACCCTAATACTAACACTAGCCCTCACCCTCACCCTAACCCTAATCCTAAGCCTAACCCTAATGCTAACCCTAAACCTCAACCTCTCCATAACCCTCACCTTAATCCTAACCCTCACCCTCAACCTCACCCTAACCCTAACCCTAACATTAACCCACTCCCTAACCCTCACCCTAACACTAACACTAACCCTACCCCTCAGCCTAACCCTCACCCTAAACCTAACCCTAACCTTAATCCGTACCCTATCCCTAACCCTAACTCTAACCCTCACCCTAACCCTGACCCTCACCATACCCCTAATGCTAACATTAACCCTCAGCCTCACCCTAAACCTCGCCCTAACACTTACCCTCATTTTAACATCATCCATCACCATCAACCTAACCCTAACCCTAACCCTTACCCTCACCCTAACCCTCATTCTAACCCTAACCCTAACACTAACACTAAATGTCACCCTAACCGGCACCCTAACCCTAAGCCTAAGCCTAACCCTCACTCTCACCCTAACCCTTACCCTTACCAAACCCTAACCCTAAACCTCAGCCTAACCTTCATCCTAACCCTAAACCTAACCCTCACCCTAACCGTCACCCTCACCCTCAACCTCACCCTCAGCCGAACCCTAAACCTAACCCTAATACAAAACCTAACCCTTACCCTCACCCTCACCCTAACTCTAAACGTAACCCTAACCAAAACCCTCACCCTAACCCTAGCCCTATCACTTACCCTCACACTAAAACTAACCCTAACCCAAATCCTAAGCCTCACCGTCACCCTAACCCTTATCCTCACCCTAAACCTAAACCTAACCCTCAGCCTAACTCTCAACCTAAACTAAACCCAAACCCTAAACTTAACCTTCACCCAAACCCTAACCATAACCCTATCACTCACTCTAAACCTAACCCTCACACTAACCCTAACCCTCACAGTCACCCTAACACTCACCCTAACCAACACCCTAACTCTAACCCTCACCCTCACCATAACCCTAACCCTAAACCTAACCCTAACCCTAACCCTCAACCCCACACTCAGGCTAACCCTAACCCTAGCAATTAATCCTAACCCTAACCCTAACCCTCACCCTCACCCTCACCCTTACCCTAAACTTAACCCTAACCCTTACCCTAAACATAACCCTAACCCTATCCCTCAGCCTAACCCTCACCCTAACCCTAACTCTAACCATAACCCTCACGCTAAACCTCATGCTCACCATAACCCTAATGCTAACATTAACCCTCAACCTCACCCTAAACCTAGCCCTAACCCTTACCCTCACCATAACCATATCCTTCATACCCACACTAACACTCACCCTAACACTTTCCCTCACCCAACCCTATCCCTAACCCTAACACTAACCCTCACCCTAACCCTCACCCTAAACCTCACCCTAACCCTCACCCTAACCCTAAGCTAACCCTAACCCTCACCCTCACCATAACCCTCACCCTAACCCTTATCCTCACCCTAACACTAATCCTAACCCTCAGCCAAATCCTGATCCAAACCCTAACCCTAACCCTATCCCTCACCCTAACATTAACCCTAACCCTAACCCTAACTCTCAACCTAACCCTCAAACTCACCCTCACCCTTAACCTCACCCTCAGAGTAAACCTAAACCTAATCCTAATCCAAAACCTAATCCTCACACTCACTCTCATCTTAAATCTAAACCTAACGGTAACCATCACCCTCACACTAACCCTCACCCTCATCCTCACCCTCACCTTAAACTTCTCCCTAACCCTTACCCTCCCACTAAACCTAAACCTAAACCTGCCCCTCACCCTTACCCTCACCCTAACACTAATTGTCACCCTAACACTAACCCTAAACCTACCCCTCACCTTATCCTTCACCCTAAACTTAACCCTAAGCCTAACCATCACCCTAACGCTAACCTGAATCCTAAACCTATCCCTCACCATCACCCTAAACCTTACCCTCACCCTGAGCCTAAACCTAACGCTCAGCCTACCCCTCATCCTAACCCTAACTCTAACCCTAACCCTCACCCTCACCTTAACCCTAACCATAACCCTAACCCTCACCCAAACCTTAAAACTCACCCTCACCCTCAACCTCACCCTCAGCATAACCCTAAACCTAACCCTAATTCAAACGCTAACCCTCAACCTCACCCTCATCCTAACTCTAACCCTAACACTAACCCTCACCCAAACCCTAACCCTAATACTAACCCTCACCTTAAGCATCACCCTAATACTAAACCTAACCCAAACCCTCAACCTATCGCTCACCTCACCCTAAACCTAACCCTAACCCTCACTCTCACTGTAAACAAAACCCTAACACTAACCCTCACACTAACACTAACCCTCACCCTCACCCTAACCCTAACCCTCAGCCAAACCCTCATCCTAAACCTAACCCTAACCCTCAACCTAACCCTAACCCTAACCCTCACGCTAAACCTAACCCTCACCCTCAGCCTAACCGTACACCTAATTCTAACCCTAACTCTAACCCTCACCCTCTCTCTAACTCTAAACCTACCCCTAACTCTGACCCTCACCCAAACCCTAACCCTATCCCTAGCCCTCACCCTAACCCTAAACCTCACCCTAACGCAAACCCTAACATGCACCCTCACCCTAACCCTAACCCCCACCCTAAACCTCAGCCTAACCCTAATCCTAACGCTAACCCTCACCCTAAACCTATCCCTCACCCTCAGCCTAACCGTACACCTAATCCCAACCCTAACTCTAACCCTAATCCTCACATTTCGCCTAACCCTAACCTTAACCCTAACGCTCACCGTAAGCCTAACACTCACTCTCACCCTAACACTCAACATCACCTTAACCATAACCCTAACCCTAAACTTCACCCACACTGTAACACACACCCTCACCCGAACCTGAACCCTCACCCTAAACCTAACCCTCACCCTAACCCTCACCCTAAATCTCACCTAAACCGTAATGCTAACCCGAACCTTCAGTCTCACCCTAACCCTCACCCTAACCCTTATCCTCACACTAACCCTAACCGAACCCTAACGTCACATTAAACCTAACCCTCAACCTAACCCTAACCCTCCCTCTCACCCTAATTCTTTCCCTAACCCTCACCCTAAAACTAACCATAATCCTCACCTTCACCTTAAACCTCACTGTCCCCCTAACCCTAACCCTAACCCTCACCAACACCCTCACCCTCACCCTCACCCTCACCCTAACCGTCACCCTCACCCTAAACATCACCCTAAACCTAAACCTTACCCTAAACCTAACCCTAATCTTCACCCTAACCCTAATCCTCACCTTAAACCTCACCCTCACACTAATCCTCACTGTAAACCTAACCCTAAGCCTTTCCTAACCTAAAACCTCACCCTCACCCTAACCCTCACCCTAGCCCACACCATAAACCTAACCCTAACCCTAACCCTCACCCTCACCCCCATAATCAGCCTAACCCTAACCTTAACCATAATCCTAACCCTACCCTAAACCTAACCCTCTAAATAAACCTAACCGTAACCCTAATGCTAACCCTAAATATCACCCTCAACCTAACTCTAACACTAACCCTCACCCTAACCCTAACACTAACCCTAATGCTATCCCTAAACCTCACCCTCACCCTAACCCTCACTGTAAACTTTACCATCCCCATTACCCTCACTCTAACACTAATCCTACCCCTCAGTCTAACCCTCACCCTAACCCTATCTCTAACTGTAATCCAAACACTAACCCTCACACTGAACCTCACCCTAACTCTAACCCTAACCCTAACCCTAACCCTAAGCCTATACCTAAACCTCACCCTAACCCTAACCCTAATCCTAAACCTAACCATCACCCTCACCATCACCATAACCCTAACTCTCTCTGTATTCCTAAACCTAACCCTAGCCATCACCCTAAAACTTACCCTCACACTCAACCTACCTTAAGCCTCAACCTGAACCTAACCCTCACCCTAAGCCTTACCCATGCCCTGACTCTAAACCTAACTCCAGCCCTAAATCTCACCCTAACCCTAACCCTATCCCTAACCCTCACCCTAATCCTAACACTCACACTAACCCTAACCCTAACCCTTAACCTCACCCTCACCCTAACACTAACCCTCACCCTAACCCTAACCCTAACCCTAACTCTAACCCTAACACTCACACTCACCCTAAACCTTACACTAGCACTTACTCTCACCATAACAATAACCCTAACCCTAACCTTAATTCTAACACTAACCCTAACACTAACCGGCACCCTCACCATCACCCTAACACTAATCCTCACCCTCATCCTAAAAAGTACCATCACTTTAACCCTAAACCTAACCGTCACCCACACCCTCACCCTCACCCTCACCCGAACCCTCACCCGAACCCTCACTCTCACCCTAAGCCTAACCAGAACCCTCACCCAACCCTAACTCTAACTCTAACCCACACCCTCACCCTAACCCTAACACTAACCCTAACCCTTACCCTAACCCTTAACCTAGACCTAACGCTAGCCCTACCCCTCATTCTCACACTAACCCTCACACTAAGCCTTATCCTCACACAAACCCTAACCCTAAAACTAACCCTCACACTAACCCTAACGCTCACCCTAACCATTACCCTACCCCTGACCCTAAACCTCACTCTAACCCAACCTAAAACAAATGATAACCCTAACCCTCACCCACAACCTAACCCTCAAACTAAACCTTATCCTCACACTAACCCTAACCCTAATGCTAACCCTAACCCTCACACTAACCCTAAACCTCACCCTAACCCTAACCCTACCCCTCACCCTAAACCTAACCCTGACACTCACCCTGACACTAACCCTCTACCTAACCCTCCCCCTCTCCTAATCCTCACCCTAACCTTAACCCTATCCCTTGCCTACCGAAACTCTCAGCCTCACACTCAACCTAAACCTCACCCTCACCCTAGCCCTCACCCTATCCCTAACCGTATCCCTCAACCTAACACTTACCCTCACTGTAACCCTAACCCTCACACTAACCCTAACCCTCACCCTAACCCTAACCCTACCCCCTCACACTAACCCTCACCCTAACCCTCACCCTAACCATAAACCTCACCCTCAACCTAACCCTAACCCTCACATTCAACCTAACCCTCACCGTCACCCTAACACTCAATTTAACCCTAACCCTCACCCACACCCTAACCCTCACCATCACCCGACCCCTAACCCCACCCTAACTCTAAACCTCACTCTAAACATAGCCATAACACCAACACTCACCCATATCCTAACCCTAACCCTCAACTTAACACTAACACTCACACTAACCCTCAAACTCAACCTAATCCTCACCCTAAAATTAACCCTGAACCTTACCTAACCGAAACCCTTACCCTCACCCTCACCCTTACCCTCACCCTCACCCTAGGCCTTAACCTAACCCTAACCCTAACCCTCACCCTAAATCTCCCCCTCCCACTCAGCCTAACCCTAAACCTAACCCTAATCCTAACCCTAACCCTCAACCCCATCCTCACTGTAACCCTAACACCAACGCTAATGCTGAACCTCACCCTCACCCTCACCCTCACCCTAACTCTAACCCTAAAAATAACCCTAACCCTAACCGTAACCCTCACCCACACCCTAGCCCTAACCCTAAAACTCACCCTAACCCTAATCCTAACCCTAAGCCTCACAATCACACTCACCCTAACCGTCACCCTCACGCTCACCCTCACATCACACTAACCCTAACACTAAATCTAACCCGCACCCTAACACTCACCGTCACCCTACCCTCACCCTAAACCTAACTCTCAACCACACCTTAACCCTCACGATCAATCAAACCCTGACCCTCACCCTGAAACTCACCCTCACCCTAACACTCACCCTCATAATAAACATCACCCTAACGCTAAACTTCACCCTAACCCTAACCCTCAACCTAACCCTAACCCTCACCCTAACCATAACCCTCACCCTAACCCTAACCCTCACCCTAACCAAAACTCTCAACCTCACTCTAACCATAACCCTAACACTAATCGTAACACTAAATCTCACCCTCACCTTCAAACTCCCCCTAAACCTAACCCTAAACCTAACGCTCACCCTAACCATTATCCTAACTCTAATGCTAACCCTAACCCTCACCTTCACCGTAAACCTCTCCCTAACCCTTAACCTCACCATAATCCTAACCCTAACCCTAATCCTCAGCCTAACCCTAAACCTCACACACACCTAACCCTCACCATCACCCGAACCCACATCCTCACCCTAAAATGCACACTAAGCAAAACCCTAACCCTAATCCTAAACCTAACCCTCATACTCACCCTCACACTAAACCTAACCCTAACCCTTAACCTAACCTTCACGCTCACCCTCACCGTAACACTCACCTTCACCATAAATATCAACCTAACCCTAACCCTCAGCCTAAACCTAACCCTACGCTCACCCTAAACCTAACCTTCACCCTAACACTCACCCTATCCCTAATGCTAACCCAACACCTCACCCTCACCCTAACCCTCACCCTAACACTTCTCCTCACAATGAACCTAATCCTAAACCTCACCCTAACCCTCACACTAACCCTAATCCTCACCATATCACTAACCCTAACCCTAACCCTCAACCTAATCCTTAACCTCACTCTAACCTTAATTCTTACCCTCACGCTAAACCTCACCCTAAACATTACCCTCACCCTAACCCGCCAACTAACCCTAACCCTAAACGTACGGCGCACCGTAATCCTCACCCTAACCATAACCCTAAACCATAACCTCAACCTGAACCTAACCCTCACTCTCACCATAACCCTCAACCTAACCCTTATCTTCACATTAACCCTAATCCTCAACCTCACCCTAAGCCTCACACTAACCCTTATCATCACCCTATCCCTAACCCTAACCCTAACCCTCACCCTAACCTCAACCTAACCCTAAACCTCACCCTCACCCTAAACCTCACCCTAAACCTTACCCTCACCCTAACCTGCAAACTTACCCTAACCCTAAAACTACGGCTCACCCTAGCCCTCCCCCTAACCATAACCCTAACCTTAACCCTCACACTAACCCTAACTTTCACCCTCACCCTAACCCTGCCCCTAATCCTTACGCTCACACTAACCCTATCCCAAACTCTCACCCTAACTCTAATTCTCAACAGAACATTCACCCTCACCCTAACCCTCACCTCACACTAGACCTCAACATAACCATAACCCTCATGCTCACCGTAACCCTAATGCTAAAATTAACCCTCAACCTCACCCTAAAACTTGCCCTAACCCTTACCCTCACCATAACCCTATCCCTCCCCCTTACCCTAACTCTCACCCTAACCCTTTCCCTCACCTTAACCCTAACCCAGCCCTAAACCTATCCCTAACCCTAACCCTCACCCTAATCCTAAGACTAATCCTAACCCTCAGCCTCACCATAAACCTCACCCTAAACCTTACCCTCACCCTAAACCTAAACCTAACCCTCAGCCTAACCCTTATACTAATCCTAACCCTAACCCTAACCCTCAACTTAACCTTAACCCTAACCCTAACCCTAACACTCACACTAACCTTAACCCTCACCTTGACCCTCAACCTCACCCTCAGCCTAAGCCTAACCCTAATCCAAAACCTAACCCTTAACCTCATTCTCACCCTAAATCTAAACCTAACCATAACCATCACCCTCACCCTAACCCTCACCCTCATCCTCCCCCTCACCCTTACCCTCTGCTTAACCCTTATCCTCACACTAACTCTAACTCTAAACCTAACCCTCACCCTAACCCTCACCCCAACACTAACCCTAATCCTCACCTTAACCCTCACCCTAACCCTAACCCTAATGATCACACTAACCCTAATCCTCATCCTAAAGCTAACCCTCACCGTCACCCTAACCCTTACCCTAACCCTAAGCCTAAACCTCACCGTCAGCCTAACCCTCATCCTAACTCTAACCCTAACGCTCACCCTCAGCCTCAACCTAACCCTCACACTCACCCGAAACCTACCCTAAATCTAACCCTACCTTCTCCCTACCCCTCATCCTAACCCTAACGCTAACCATAACCCTCAACCTAACCCTAACCCTACCCCTAATGCTAAACCTCACCCTAACCCTAATCCTCACCCACACCCTAACCCTCACCCTCAACCGAACCCTCATCCTCAACTGAACCCTCATCCTCAGCCTAACCCTCACCCTCACTCTAAACATCACCCAAACCCTAACCCTCACCCTAACCCTAACACAAACCCTAATCCATACACTCACACTCACAGTAACCCACACCCTAACGCTTATTCTCACCCTAACACTAACCTTCAACCTAACCCTAACCAAAACCCTCACACTAACCATAACCCTCACTCTAATCCTAACCCTTACCCTGACCCAAACTTTCACTCTCACCCTGACCCTCACCCTCAGCTTAACCCTAACCCTAATCCTATTCCTAATCCTAAACCTCACACTCACCCTAAACCTAATCTTTACCCTAAACCTCACCTTCCCTCTCACCTGATCCCTAACCCTCACCCTCACCCTAAACATCACCCTAACCCTAAGTCTCACTCTAACCCTAACCCTGACCCTGAACCTAACCTCAGCTTAATCCTCATCCTCACCCTAATCCTCACACTAACCCTAAACTTTACTTAGCCGAAACCCTCACCCTCACCCTCAGCCTAACTCTCACCCTCACACAAGCCCTCAACCTAACCCTAACTTTAACCCTAAACATCAGCCTCAACCTCCCCTTCCTCAGCCTTAACCTAAACATAACCCTAATACTAACCCTGACCGTCAACCCCACCCTCACCTTAACCCTAACCCTAACTCTAACAATAACCCTCACCCTCATTCTAACCCTAATCTTAACCCTAACAATAACTCTAACCCTAATCCTAAAACTCACCCTAACCCTAATCCTAACACTTACCCTCAACCTTACCCTCACCCTCATTCTAAGCCTCACCCTCACGCTGACCCTCACCATCACACTAAATCTCACAAAATCCCTAACCCTCACCCTAGCCCTAACCCTAACCCTCACCCTCACTTTCCCCCTCACCTTCAGCCTAACCCTAACTCTAACATTAATCCTAAACTAACCTCACTCTCACTCTCATCCTACCCCTCACCCTCAACCTCACCCTCACCCTCACACTAAACCTCAACCTCACCCTAAACATCACCTTAACCCTAACCCTTACACTGAACCTAACCCTAACGCTCAGCCTAAACCTCATCCTCAAACTAACCCTCACCCTAAACATTATCCTCACACTAACCCTAACCCTAACCCTAACCCTAACCTTCACACTAACCCTAAAACTCACCCTAACCGTATCACGACACCTGACCATAACTCTCACCCTAAAGCTAACCCTAATCCTAACACTCACCCTAACCCTAACTCTAAACCTAACCGTCACCCTCACCCTGATCCTCACCATCACCCTAACACTCACCCTAAACCTAACCCTCACCCTAAACCTAACCCTCAACCTTAACCTAACCCTCACCCTGACCCTCACCCTAACCCTAAAGCTAGCCCTCACCCTAACCCTTACTTTAACCCTAAACTGTACCCTAAACCTAACCCTCATCCTAACACTAACCCTCATCCTAACACTAACCCTCACACTAACCCTAACCCTAGCCCTCACCCTCAACCTAACCCTAACACTCATCCTAACCCTAACCTTAAACCTAAACCTCACACTAAACCTAAACCTCACTCTAACCCTAATCCTCACAGAAAACATAACAGTCATTCTATCCCTAACCCTATCCCACAGCCTAACCCTCACCCTAAACCTAACCCTAACCCTAATCCTCATCCTCTCCCTAACCTTAACCCTAACCCTCACCCTAACCCTAATGCTAACCCTAACCCTCACCCTCACACTAATCCTCAACCTAACCCATAGCCTCACCCTAACCCTCACCCTCACCCTCACCCTAACCCTAACCCTCACCCTAACCCTCACTCTTACAGTCACCCTCACCCTCAGCCAAACCATATCCCTAACCCTCACCCTAACACTCATCCTATACCTCACCCTCAAACTAACCCTAAACCAAACCCTAACCCTCACCCTAAACCTCACCGTAACCCTAACACTAACCCTAACATTCAATCTCACAATAAACCTCACCCTATACCTTACCCTCACCATAACCGTAACCCTAACCCTAACCCTAATCCTCAACCACACCTTAACCTTCACCCTCACCCCAACCGTCACCCTCACCCTCATCCTCATCCTCACCCTAACCCTCTCCATCACCCTAAACATCACACAAACCCTAACCCTCAACCTGACCCTAACCCTAACCTTCACCCTAACCCTAACACTAACTCTCAAGATAATACTCATCATAAACCTAACCCTGACATAAAAGAAAATCTCACCCTAACCCTCACACTAACCCTCACCCTCACCCTAGCCCTCACCCTAACCCTAACCCGATCCCTTACCCTCAACTTCACCATAACCCTCACCGTAACCCTTACCCTCACCCTAACCCTAACCCTAATCATAACCCTCACACTATCCCTTACCCTCACCCTCACCCTAACCCTAACCCTAACCCTATCACCCGCACACTGACCCTCACCCTCACCCTAACCCTAACCCTATTCCTAATCCTAACCCTCACAATCACCCTCAACCTAAACCTAACCCTAACCTGAACCCTCACCCTCACCCTCACCCTCACCGAACAGTCACCCTCACCCTAAACATCACCCTAACCCTAATCCTAAGGTAAACGAAACCCTCACCCTCACACTAACCCTCACCCTCACCCTAGCCCTAACCTTAACCATAACCATAACACATACCCACACCCTAACCCTCACCCTCATCCTCACTCTAACCCTAATCCTAACCCTAATGCTCACCCTAACCCTCTCCCTAACCCTAAATGTAACCCTAACCCTCAACCTCATCCTAACCCTCAAGCTCAACGGAACACTCACCCTCACCCTAAACCATACTCTCACAACAGTCATCACCCTAACGCTAACCCTCAACTTAACCCTAACCCTAACCCCCACCCTAACCCTAATCCGTACCCTAACGCTCACCCTAACCCTTACCCACAATATAATACTAACACTCACCCTCAACCTTACCATCACCCTAACCCCTACCCTCACCCTAACCCTCACACTAACCCTCACACTAACCCTAACCCTCACCCTCGCCCTAACGCTCACCCTAACATTTACCCTCACCCTCACCCTAACCCTCACCCTAACCTTTACCCTGACCCTAACCCTAACCCTAACCCTAAACCTGACCCTCACCCTAACCCTAAACCTAACCCTTATCCTATCCCTAAACCTGACCTTAACACTCACCCTAACCTTAACCCTAACCATCACACTAACCCTAACCCTAACCCCCACCCTCACCCTCAGGCTAACTCTAATACTAAACCTAACCCTCACCCTCACCCTAACTCTAACCATAAACCTAACCCTAACCCTTACCTTAACCCTCAACCTCACCCAAATCCTCAACCTAACCTTACCTTAACCCTTACCTAAACTAAACCCTTACCCACAGCCTCACCCTAACCCTTACCCTCACACTAGCCCACAACCTAACCCAAACCCTAAACCTAACCTTCACACTAACCTTACCATAACCCTCAGGATAAACCTTATCCTATCCCTAAACCTAAAACATAACTTCACCCTAACCAAACCCTAACCCTAACCCTAACCCTCACCCTCATCCTCACTCTAACACTAATTCTAACTATAATGCTCACCCTACACCTCTCCCTAACCCTAAATGTAACCCTAACCCTCATCCTCATCCTAACCCTCAAGCTCACCTGAACACTCACCCTCACCCTAAACCATACTCTCACAACAGTCATCACCCTAACCCTAACCCTCACCCTAACCCTAACTTCAGCTTAACCCTCACCCTCAACCTAATCCTCACCCTAACCTTAACCATAAGGTAAATGAAACCCTCACCATCACACTAACCCTCACCTTCACCCGAGCCCTAACCCTAACCCTAACCATAACACTTACCCACACCCTAATCCTCACCCTCATCCTCACTCTAACCCTAATCCTAACCGTAATGATCACCCTACCCCTCTCCCTAACACTAAATGTAACACTAACCCTCACCCTCATCCTAACCCTCAAGCTCAACTGAACACTCACACTCACCCTAAAACATACTCTCACAACATTCGTGAACACTCACCCTAACCCTCACCCTAACCCTCACCCAACCCTCACACTAACCCTAACCCTCACCCTCACCCTAATGCTCACCCTAACCTTTACCCTCACCCTCACCCTAACCCTCACCATAACCTTTACCCTGACCCTAACACTAACCCTAACCCTAACCCTAAACCTAACCCTCAACCTAACCCTTATCCTAAACCTAAACCTAACCCTAACCCTCACCCTAACCCTAACCCTAATCCTCACACTAACCCTAACCTTAACCCTCAGCCTAGCACTCATCCTAACCCTAACCCTAATCCTAACCTTCACCCTAACCGTAACCCTACCCATAAAACTCACGCTAACCCTAACCCTCACCCTCACCCTCAGGCTAACTCTAATACTAAACCTAACCCTCACCCTCACCCTATCTCTATCCCTAAACCTAACCCTAACCCTCACTTTAAACCTCAACCTCACCCTAATCCTCAACCTAACTTTACCTTAACCCTTACCTAAACTAAACCCTTACACTCACTCTCACCCTAACACTCACCCTCACACTAGTCCACACCCTAACCCTAACCCTAAACCTAATCTTCACACTAACCCTAACCATAACCCTCAGGATAAACCTTATCCTAACCCTAAACCTAAAACAAAACTTCACCTTAACCAAACCCTAAACCTAACCCTAACCCTAACCGCACACTAAACCTAACACTATCCCTAACACTAACCCTCAGCCTAACCCTAACCCTAACCCTAACCCTCACCCTAAACCTAATCCTAACCCTAACCCTCAACCTAAATGTAAACCTCACCCTCATCCTCACCCTCACCCTCAGCCTAAACCTAGTGCTAACCCTAATCCTAACCCTCACCCTAACCCTAACCCTCACCCTAACCTTTACCCTCACCCTCACCCTAACTCTCACCCTAACCTTTACCTGACTCTAACCCTAACCCTAAACCTAACCCTCGAACTAACCCTAAACCTAACCCTCAACCTAACCGTTATCCTAAACCTAAAGCTAACCCTAACCCTCACACTAACACTAACACTAACCCTAACCTTCACACTAACCCAAACCCTAACCCTAAGCCTAACGCTCATCGTAAACCTAACCCTAACCCTAACACTCACCCTAACCCTACCCCTAACCCTAACACTCACCCTGAACCTAACCCTCACCCTCACCATCAGGCTAACTTTAATACTAACCCAAATACAAACCCTCACCCTCACCCTAACTCTAACCATAAAGCAAACCTAACCCTCACACTTACCCTCACCCTATCCCTAAACCTATCCCTAACCCTCACCCTAAACCTAACCCTAAGCCTAACCCTCACACTAAACCTCACCCTAACCCTTACCCTCACTATAAATCTAAATCTAAACCTAATAATCACCCTAAACATAACCCTCAACTACACTCTAACCCGGACCCTGACCCGATCCCTCACTGACACCCTAACACTCTTCCTAACCCTAACCCTAATCCTAAACCTAAGCCTCACCCTCAAAGTCACCCTAACCATGCACCTAACGCTAACCCTCACCTAAAACCTCACCCTAATCTTCACCCTAACCCTAACCCTAACCCTACCCTTCACCATAACACTCATAGTAACCCTAACCCTAATACTAAACTTCAACCTAACCCTAACCCTAGCCCTAACCCTCACCCTCACACTAAACCTAAACCTAACGCTAAAACTCAACCTAACACTAAACTTCACCCACATCCTAAATCTCACCCACACTTGAACCCTCAACCTCTCCCTCACACTAAACATCACCCAAACCCTAACCCGCAACCTAACCCTTGCCCTAACACTAACCCTAACCCTAACCCTAACCCTAACCTCAGCGTAACCATAACCCTGACATAAAGCAAACCCTCACACTCACTCTAACCCTCACCCTAACCCTCACCATCCCCCTAACCATAACCCTATCCATCAACGTCACCCTCACCCTCACCCTCAGCCTAAAACTTACTCTAACCCTAACCCTCACCCTCACCCTCACCCCAAGCCTAACCCTAACCCTAACCCTCACCCCAACCCCAACCCTAACCCTCACCCTAACACTAACCTTCATCCTCACCCACACCCTAATCCTAACCCTAAAGCTAATCCTAACCCTCACCCTCACCCTAAACTTCACCCTAACCCTTACCCTGACCCTCACCCTAACCCTAAACCTAATACTCAGCCTAAACCTTATCCTAACCCTAAACCTAAAACTAAACTTCACCCTAACCAAACCCTAACCCTAACCCTAACCCTAACCCTCACACTAACCTTAACCTTAACCCTGAGCCTAATGCTCATCCTAACACTAACCCTAACCCTAACCCTAACCTTCACCCTAAAACTAACCCTAACCCTCACCCTAACCGTAAACCTCACCCTCAAACTCACCCTCACCCTCAGCCTAAACCTATTGCTAACCCTAACCCTAACCCTCACCCTCAACCTAACTCTAACCCAAAACCAAACTCTCCCCCCGCCCCCTCACACTCACTCTAACCCTCACTCTAACCCTAACCCTCACCCTCAACATCACCCTCACCCTCAGCCCAACCCAAGTCCTTACTCTAATCCTAACCCTCAACCTATACCTGAACCTAACCCTAACCCTAATCCTAACGATCACCATAACCCTCACCCTCACCACAGTCCACACCCTAAACCTAACCCTAAACCTACCCTCACACTAACCCTAGCCCTAACACACAGCCTAAACCTGAACCCAACCCTAAACCTAAAATTAACCATCACCATAACCAAACCCAAACCCTAACCCTAACCTATCCCTAACCCTCACACTAACCCTAACCCTAACACTCAGCCTAACGCTCATCCTAAACCTAACCCTAACCCTAAAACTCAACCTAACACTCATTCTAACCCTAACCTTAACACTAACCCTAAAACTGACCCTCAATTTAACCCTCCCCTAACACTAATTCTAACCCTAAACCTCACCCTCACCCTAACCCTAATCCTACCACTAACCCTAAACCTCACCCTAACTCTCACCCTAACGCTCACCCTCAGCCTAAACATCACCCTAACCTTAACCCACACCCTAACCCTAACCCTAAACCTCACCATAAACCTCACGCTAACCCTAACCCTCACCCTAACCATAACCCTACACCTCACCCTACCCCTCACCCTAACCCTTACCCTCACCCTAACCCAAACCCTAACCCTCACCCTCACACTAGACCTCAACCTTACACTAATCCTAACCATAACCCTAAACCTAAACCTAAACCTTACCCTCACCCTCACCCTCACCCTCACCCTAACCCTAAACCTAAACCTCACACTCACTCTAACCCTAACCCTAACACTAATGCTAACACTAAGCCTCACCCTCACCCTAACCCTTACCCTCACCCTCTCCCTCACCCTTACCCTAAACCTACCCTTTCAGCCTAACCCTCACCTTAACCCTTACCTTCACTATAAACCTAACACTAACCCTAATGCGCATACTAACCCTAAAACTAACCCGAACCCTAACCCTCACTTTAACCCTTTCCCTAATCCTAACCCTGACCCTAACCCTCACACTAATGCTAACACTAAACCTAAACCTCACCCTCACCCTAACCCTCACTGTCACCTTAACACTCAACATCACCATAATCCTCACCCTAACCCTAACCCTCACAGTAAACCTCACCCTAACCCTTACCCTCACCATAACCTTAACCCTAATCCACACCCTAAACCTCAACTTCACCATCACCCTCACCCTCAACCTAACCGTAATCCTAACATTCACCCCAACCCTAACTCTCATCCTAACCCTCGCCCTCAACCTAGCCCTCACCCTAGCCCTCACCCTAAGCCTAACCCTAACCCTCACCCTCACCCTCAACCTCAGCCTCACCCTAAACCTAAACCTAATCCTAACCCTATTCCTCACCCTCACCCTCACTCTAAACCTAACCGTAAACCTAATGCTAACCCTAAACCTCTCCCTCACTTTAACCCTAATCCTAAACCTCACCCTAACCCTAATCCTAAGCCTAATGCTATACCTAACCCTAACCCTCACTCTAACACTAATGGTAACCCTAATACTCAACCTCACCCTAAACCTCACCCTAAACCTTACCCTCATCCTAACCCTCACGTAACCCTAAAACTAAACCTAACCCTCACACAAACACTCACCCTAAACCTTACACTAAACCTATCCCTCACCCTAACCCTCAATATGTCCCTTATCCTCACATTAACCCTAACCCTAACCCTACACCTCACCCTAACGCTAACACTGAACTCAACCCTAACACTAACCCACACCCTTACCCTACACCTAACCCTCATCCAAATGCACACCCTAACCCTAACACTAACTCTATCCTGCAACCTGATCCTAACCCTCACCCTAACGCTTACCCTCACCCTAACCCTAAGCGTCACACTAAACCTAACCCTCACACTAACTCTAGCCATAATCCTCAGCCTAACCCTCATCCTAACCCTAAACCTAACCCCCAACCTAACCCTAATCCTAAACATTACCCTAACCCCAACCCTCACCCTCACCCTCACCCTAAACATCACCCTAACCCTAACCCTAACCCTAACCCTCACCTTAACCCTAAAACTCACCTTCAACCTCAGCCTAATCCTCACCCTAAACCTAACCCTAACCCTAACCCTTTCCTAACTGAAAACTGCACCCTCACAGTAACCCTCAACCTCACCTTAGCCCTCACCCTAAGCCTAACCCTAACCCTCACCCTCACCCTCAAACTCATCCTCAACCTCAGCCTCACCCTAACCCTAAACCTAAACCTAAACCTAACCCTCAACCTCACCCTCACTCTAACCCTAATGTTAAACCTAATGCTAACCCTAACCATAAACCTATCCCTAACCCACACCCTAACCCTAACCATAATCCTCACCCTAATCCTAATCCTAACCCTAACCCTAACCCTCAACCTAAACCTAACCCTAAACATTACCCTAAACCTAACACTCACCCTCACCCTCACCCTCACCCTCACCCTCAGCCTAACACTAACCCTAACCCTAATCCTAACCCTAACACTCACCTTCACACTCACCCTAACTGGAACCCTAACCATAACCTAAACCTCCCCCTAACCATAAACCTATCCCTAACCCACACTCTAACCATAAATATCACCCTAACCCTAACCCTAACCCTCACACTCACCCTAACCCTAAACCTCACCCTAACTCTCGCCTTAACCCTAACGCTAAGCCTAACCCTCACCCTCAACCTAAACCTCACCCTAACCCATACCCTCACCATAACCCTAAGGGTAACCCTAACCTTAATCCTCACACTCACCCTAACCCTCACCCTCACCCTATCACTCACCCTAACCCTAACCCTCACCATCACCCTAAACTTCACCGTCACCTTATCCCTCAACCTAACCCTAACCGTCACCCACACCCTAACACTCACACTCACCTGAACCCTCACCCTAAACCTAACCCTAGCCCTCACCCCAACCATAATGCTCACCTAACCCTAAATTTATCCCTCACACTCACCCTAACCCTAACCCTAACCCTTACCCTAACCCTCACCCTAACCCTTAATCTAACCCTAACACTCACTCTCACCCTAATCCTCAACCTAACCCTTATCCTTACACCAACCCTAACCCTAACCTTCACACTAACCCTAATCCTCACCCTATCCCTAACCATAACCCTCACCCTAACCCTCAACCTAACCCTAACCCTAACCCTCATCCTAATCCTAACCTTAACCCTAACAGTCACCCTCACCCTAACTCTCACCAACACACTAACACTCAACCTCACCCTCACCCTCACTCTCACCCTAACCCTCACCAACACCCTAAACCACACCCTCAACCGAATCCTCACTCTCACCCTCACCCTCACCATAAACATCACCCTAACCCAAACCTAACCCTAACCCTCACCCTCACCCTAACTGTCATCCTAACCCTTATCCTCACCCTAACACTAACCCTAACCCTAAACCTCACCCTAACCCTAACCCTCACCTGAACCCTCACTCTCACCTTCACCCTCACCCTAAACATCACCCTAACCCTAAACCTCACGCTAACCCTAACCCTAACCCTCACCCTCACCCTAACCCTCACCTTAAAGCTCACCCTCACACAAATCCTCACCCTAAACCGAACAATAAACATTTCCTAACAAAAAATATCACCCTCACCCTAGTCCTCACCCTAAACCTAACCCTAAACTTAATCTTCACCCTCACTCTCACCCTCACCCTCAGCCAAACCTAACCCTACCCTAATCCTAACCCTAACCCACACCCTCACCCTACCCTCACCTGCAACCTAACCCCAACAATAACCCTAACCCTCACCCTAACACTGAACCTCAACCTCACCGTCATCCTAAACCTAATCCTAACCCTAACTCTAATCCTAACCCTCACCCTCAAACTAACCCTCACCCTAACCCTTACCCCCACCTTCACCTAACCCTAACCCTAACCCTCACACTAACCCGAACCCTCACCCTAACCATACCACTAACCCTTACCCTTACCCTCACCCTAACCCTAAACCTAACAGTAACCCTAAACCTAAACCTAATCCTCACACTAACCCTAACCCTCACCCACACATTAACCCGAACGCTCACCCAAACCCTCACCCTAACCCTAACCCTAAACCTAACTCTAACACTACCACTAAACCTAAACCTCACCCTAACTGTAACCCTACACATCAGCCTAAATCTCACCCTAAACCTAACCCTAACCCTAATCCTTACCCTATCCCTAAATAAAACCCTAACCCTCACACTCACCTAGCCCTCACCCTAACCCTACCCCAAAACCTAACCCTCACACTAAACCTAACCCTCACCCTATCCCTAACCCTTCCCCTCAGCCTAAGACTCACCCTAACCCTAACCCTAAACCTAATCCTCACCCTATCCCTAACCCTAACCCTAACCCACACACTCACCCTAGCCCTCAGCCTAACCTCATCCTAACCCTATCCCTAAACTTAAACCTCACCCTCATCCTAACCCTCACCCTATCCCTTACCCCTAACCTAATCCTATCCCTGACCCTAACCTTAACCCTAAAACTCACACTAACCTTAACCCTCACCCTAACCCTAACCCTACCCCACAGCCTAATCCTCATCCTAACCCTAAACCTAATCCTATCCCTCAACCTAACCCTAACCCTAACCTTAACCCTCACCCTCACCCAAAACCTAACCCTCACCCTCACCCTCACACTCACCCTCAGCCTAACCCTAACACTAACCCTAATCCTAAACCTAACCCTCACCCACAGCCTCACCCTAACTCTAACCCGAACCCTAACCATTAACCTCCCCCTTCACCCAAACCCTCACCGAACCCTCACTCTCACGCTACGGCTCACCCTCACCTTAACCCTAAACCTAACCCTCAACCTAACCCTAAACCTCACCCTCACCCTCAAACTCACGCTAACCCTAAGCCTCACTGTTACCCTAAACCTCACCCTAACCCTTAACCTTACACTAACCCTAACCCTCACACTAAACCTAAGCCTCACCCTCACCCTTACCCTAACCCTACCCTCACCCTAACCCTCAACCTAACCGTAACGCTCACCCTCACCCTAACCCTAACCCTAACCCTAACCCTCACCCTCACCCTAACCCTCACCCTCACCCTCAAACTCATACTAACCCTAAACCTCACACTAAACCTAACCCTCACCCTCACCCTAACCTTAACCCTACCCCTCACCCTATCCCACACCCTCAACCTAGACCTCACCCCTAACCTAATCCTAACCCTGACCCTAATCTTAACCCTAAAACTCACACTAACCCTAACCCTCACCCTGACCCTAACCCTACCCTACAGCCTAACCCTCATCCTAACCCTCACCCTAACCCTATCCCTCACCCTAACCCTAACTTTAATATTAACCCTAACCCTCACCCAAAACCTAACCCTCAACCTCACCCTCACCCTCACCCTCACCATCACCCTAACTCGAAACCTAACTGTACCTCTCACCCTCACCCTAACCCTAACCCTAACCCTAACCCTCACCTTAACCCTCACCCTAATACTAACCCTGATCCTAACCCTCACCCTAAAGCTAACACTAAACCTAAACCTCACCCTCACCCTAACCCTCAGCATCACCCTAACCCTCACCCAAACACGAACCCTCACCTCAACCTAATCCTCACTCTCACCCTAACTGTAAACCTAACCCTAATCCTCTCCCTAACCCTCAACCTCACCCTCACCTTAAGGCTAACCCTAACCCTAATCCTAAACCTAACCCTCACCCTAACCCTAACCCTAACACTAATCCTAAACCGAACCCTCACCTTCAGCCTAAAACTACCTCTAAACATCACCCTCACACTCAACCTTACCCTATCCCCATCCCTAAGCCTTAGCCTAACCCTAACCCTCACCCTACCCCTAACCATAACACTCACCCTCACCCTCACCCTAACCCTAACAATAACCCTATCCCTCACACTAACCCTTATCCTCACACTTAACCTAAACCTAACCCTAAACCTCACCCTAATCCAAACCCTAACACTAACCCAATCCCTAAACCTAACTGTAACCATCACCCTCATGCTAACCCTCATCCACACCCTAATCCTCACCCTCACCCGAATCCTCACCCTTACCCTCACCCTCACCCTCACCCTAAACATCACCCTAAACCTAACCCTCACTGTAACCCTAATCATAAACCTCAACTTCACCCTCACCCTCAGCCTAACCCTAGTCCTTAACCTAATCATAATACTCACCCTGACCCTAACCCTCACCCTAACCCTTACCCGATCCTTCACCTAACCCTAAACCTAACCCTCACACTAACCCGAACCCTCACCCTAACCATAAAACTAACCCTAACCCTTACCCTCACCCTAATCCTAACCCTAACAGTAACCCTAACCCTAAAGCTAGTCCTCACACTAACCCTAACCCTCACCCACTACTTAACCCGAAACCTCACCTGAACCCTCACCCTAACCCTAACCCTAAACCTAACCCTAACACTCCCACTAAACCTAACCCTCACCCTAACTGTAACCCTACCCATCAGGCTAAACCTCAGCCTAACCCTAAACCTAACCCTAATCCTACACCTAATCCTCACACTCACACTCACCCATTCCCTAACCCTAACATTCACCCTCACTCTAAGGCTAAGCCTAACCCTCACCCTCACCCTCAACCAAACCCTTAACCTCACCTTAACCCTAACCCTAACCCTCACCCTAACCCTAAAACTACTCCTCAAACTAACCCTAACCCTAACCCTCAACCCAACCATGATGCTAACACAAATGCTCACTCTCAACCTAACCCTTAGATTAACCCTTACCCTCAACATAACCCTATCCCTCACCCTCTCCTTAACCCTCACCTTACCCCTTCCCCTCCCCCTAAACCTCACCCTACCCCAAACCCTAACCCTAACCCTAACGTTCACCCTAACCCTCACACTAACTCTAACCCTAACCCTCACTCTAACCCTCACCCTAACCCTAAACCTAACCCTAACCCTGACCCTCACCCTAGCTGTCATCCTAACCCTTACCCTCACCCTAACCCTAAACCTAAACCTCATAATAACCCTAAAACTACCCCTCAGCCTAACCCTAACCCTAACCCTCAACCCAACCCTGATGCTAACACAAATGCTCACTCTCAACCTAACCTTTAGATTAACCCTTACCCTCACCATAACCCTATCCCTCACACTCTCCTTAACCCTCACACTACCCCTTCCCCTCCCCCTAAACCTTACCCTACCCCAAAACCTAACCCTGACCCAAACCTTCACCCTAAGCTTCACCCTAACCCTCACCCTAACCCTAACCCTAACCCTCACCCCAACCCTCACCCTAACCCTAACGCTAACCCTAACCCTCACCCTCACCCTGTCATCATGATCCTTACCCTCACCCTAAACCTAAACCTAACCCTAACCCTAACCCTCACCCTAACCCTAACCCTCACCCGAACCCTCAGTCTCACCTTCACCGTCACCCTAAACATCAACCTAACCCTAACCCTCACCCTAACCCTAACCCTAACACTGACCCTATCCCTAACCCTCACCTTAAACCTCACCCTCACCCTAATCCTCACCCTAAACCTAACCCTAAACTTTTCCTAAACAAAAACATCACCCTCACATTAGTCCTCATCCTAAACCTAACCCTAACCTTAATCCTCACCCTCACCCTCACCTTCACCCTCAGCCTCAGCCTCAGCCTCACCCTAACCCTAAACCTAATCCTAACCCTAACCCTGACCCTGACCCTCACTCTAACCGTAACCCTAACCTGCACCCTAGCCCTAACCCTAACCCTAACACTCAACCTAATCCTAAACCTAACCCTAATGCTAACCCTAACCCTCACCTTCACCCTAATTCTGACCCTAACCCTTACCCATACCCTCACCCTCACTCTCAACCTAACCTTAACCCTTATCTTCATGATAAACCTATCCCTCACCCACAATGTAACCCTCACCCTAACCCTTACGCTCACCCTTACGCTCACCCAACCCTAACCCGAACCCTAACCCTCACACTAACCCCCATCCTAACCTTCACCCTAACCCTAACGCTAACCCTAAACCTCAGTATTAACCTAAACGTAACCCTAACACTTACGTAACCGAGACCCTCACCCTCATCCTCACTCTCACCCTCACAATCAACCTAAGCTTTACCATAACCCTAATAGCAACCCAAACACTTACCCTCACCCTAAACCTAACCCTAAACCTAACCCTCACCGTCACTCTCCCACTCAGCCTCACCCTCACCTTAACCCTCACAGTCACCCTCACACTAACCCTCAACCTCACCCTAAACATCACACTAACCCTAACCCTCACACTAACCCTTATCCTAAACCTAACCCTAACGCTAACATTCACACTAACCCTAACACTCACCCTAACCTTATCCCGACACCTCACCCTGACTCTCGTCCTAACCCAAACACTCAACCACACCCTAAACCTCACTCTCACCCGAACACTCACCCTCACACTAACACTCACTCTCAACCGAACCCTCACCCTCACCCGAACCCTACCCCTCACACTAACCCTAACACAAAGCCGAATTCCAAAACCTCACACTCACCCTAAGGCTTACCCTCATCCTAACCCTTACCCTCACCCTAACTCTAACCAGAAACCTCACACTAACCTTAACCCTCAATCTAAACCTAACCCTAAAATTGACCATAACCTTGACCCTCACCCTGACCCTCACACTCAGTTTAACACTAACCCTAATCCTATTCCAAATCCTCACCCTCACCCTCACCCTAAACCTAACCCTAACCCTAACCCTCACCCTCACCCTAACCCTCAACCTCACCCTAAACATCTCCCTAACCCTAACCCTCACCCTAACCCTAAAACTAACCCTCACCCTGAACCTAACCTCAGCTTAATCCTCATCCTCACCTTAATCCTCACCCTAACCCTAACCTTTATCTGACCAAAACCCTCACCCTCAACCTCAGCCTAACCCTCACCCTCAACCAAGCCCTCACCTTAACCCTAAACTTAAACCTAACACTCACCCTCAACCTCCCCTTCCCCATCAGCCTTACCCTAACCATAACCCTAAGACTAACCCTTACCCTCAACCCCACCCTCACCTAACCCTAACCCTAACCCTAACAATAACCCTCACCCTCATCCTAACCTTAACCCTAACAATAACTCTAACCCTAGCCCTAACCCTAAAACTCACCCTAACCCTAATCCTATCCCTAACCCTCAACCTCACCCTCACCATCATTCTAACCCTCACCTTCCCGCTGACCCTCACCATCACACTAACCCTCACACTAACCCTAACCCTCACACTAGCCCTAACCCTAACCCTCACCCTCATTTTCCCCCTCGCCCTCAGCCTAACCCTAACTCTAACCCTAAACCTAAACTAAACTCACGTTCACCCTAACCCTCACCCCCAGCCTCACCCTCAACCTCACCCTCACACTAACCCTCAACATCACCCTAAACATCACCTTAACCCTAAACCTCACACTGAACCTAACCCTAACGCTCACTCTAACCTTCGCCCTCAAACTAACCCTCACCCTAAACATTATCCTAACACTAACCCTACCCCTACCCCTAACCTTCACACTAACCCTAACCCTCAGCCTAACTGTATCCCGACACCTCACCCTAACTCTCACCATAAACCTAACCCTAACCCTAACCTTAACCCTAACCCTCACCCTAAACCACACCCTAACCCTTACTCTCACCATAACCTTAACCCTAACCCACACCCTAACCCTCACTTGAACCCTCACCCTCACCCTCACCCTAACCGTAACCCTGACCCTCACCCCAACCCTAACCCTCACCCTAACCCTAACTCTAACCCTCACCCTCAACTGAACCCTAACCCGAACTCTAACCCTATACCTCAGCCTAACCCAAACTCTAAACCTAACCCTAACACTTACTCTCATCCTAATCCTCACCCTAAGCCTTTTCCTCACACTAACCATAAACCTAACCCTCACCATCACCCTAACCCTCACCCTCACCCTAACCCTCACCTACACCCTAACCCTCACCTTCACCCTCACCCTCACCCTAAACATAACCCTAAACATCACCCAAAACCTAAAGCTCAGCCTACCGCTAACCCTAACCCTCATCTTAACCCTAAACCTCACCTTCAACCTCACCCTCAGCCTAATCCTCACCCTAAAACTAACCCTAACCCTTTCCTAACAGAAAACCACACCCTCACTCTAACCCTCACCCTAACCCTCGCCCTCACTCTAGCCCTCACCCTAACCCTAAACCTAATCCTAACCCTAATCCTCACCCTCACCCTCACTCTAATCCTAACCCTCAACCTCACCCTAAAACTAACCCTAACCCTAACCCTCACCCTCACCCTCACCCTAACCCTCAACCTCACCCTAAACATCTCCCTAACCCTAACCCTCAACCTAACCCTAACACTAACCCTCACCCTGAACCTGACCTCAGCTTAATCCTCATCCTCAGCCTAATCCTCACCCTAACCCTAAACTTTACCTAACCAAAACCCTCACCCTCACCCTCAGCCTAACCCTCACCCTCACCCAAGCCCTCACCTTAACCCTAAACTTAACCCTAACACTCACCCTCAACTTCCCCTTCCCCATCAGCCTTACCCTAACCATTACCCTAAGATTAACCCTAACCCTCAACCCCACCCTCACCTAACCCTAACCCTAACCCTAACAATAACCCTCACCCTCATCCTAACTTTAACTCTAACAATAACTCTAACCCAAGCCCTAACCCTAAAACTCACCCTAACCCTAATCCTAACCCTAACCCTCAAACTCACCCTCACCATCATTCTAACCCTCAACTTCACGCTGACCCTCACCATCACACTAACCCTCACACTAACCCTAACACTCACCCTAGCCCTAACCCTAACCCTCACCCTCACCCTCAGCCTAACCCTAACTCTAACCCTAAACATAAACTAAACTCACCTTCACCCTAACCCTCACCCTCAGCTTCACCCTCACCCTCACCCTCACCCTCACACTAACCCTCAACATCACCCTAAACATCACCTTAACCCTAAACCTCACTCTTAACCTAACCCTAACGCTCACTCTAACCCTCACCTTCAAACTAACCCTCACCCTAAACATTATCCTAACACTAACCCTACCCCTACCCCTAACCTTCACACTAACCCTAACCCTCAGCCTAACTGTATCCCGACACCTCACCCTAACTCTCACCCTAACCCTATCCCTAATCCTAACACTCAGTCTAACCCTAACTCTAAACCTAACCCTCACCCTCACCCTAACCCTCACTATCACCCTAACGCTCACCCTAACCCTAACCCTCACCCTAAACCTAACCCTCAACCTAATCCAAACCCTCACCCTGACCCTCACCCTAACCCTAACCCTCACTCTAACCCTTACTTTAACCCTAACCCTCACCCTAAACCTAACCCCGACCCTAACAATAACACTCACACTAACACTAAACCTAGCCCTCACCCTCACCCTAACTCTCAACATAACCCTAACACTCATCTAAACCCTAACCTAAACCTAAACCTCACAGTAAAATTAACCTCACTCTATCCCTAATCTTCAAACGAACCCTAACTATCACTCTTTCACTAACCCTACCCCTCATCCTAAACCTCACCCTAAACCTAACCCTAACCCTAATCCTCACCCCATCCCTAACCTTAACCCTAACCCTCACCCTAACCCTCACCCTCACCCTCACCCTAACACTAATGCTAACCCTCACCCTCACCCTAACCCTCAACCTAACCCTTACCCTCATCCTAACCCTTACCCTGAAACTTACCATAACCCTCACTCTCGCCCTAACCCTCACTCTAACATTTACCCACACCCTCACCCTAACCCTAACCCTCACCCTTACCTTAACACTAACCCTAGCCCTAACCCTCACCCTAAAACTAACCCTCACTTTTACAGTCACCCTCAAACTCAGCCAAAACCTAATCCTTACCCTAATCCTAACCCTCAACCTCACCCTAACTCTAACCCTAACCCTAACCCTCAACCTCACCCTAACCATTTCCCTATCCCTCACCCTAACGCTAACACTCACCCTATACCACACCCTGACCCTAACCCTAAACCAAACCCTAACGCTCACCCTAAACCTCACCCTAACCCTAACACTAAACCTAACCCTCATCCTCACAATAAACCTCACCCTATACCTTACACTCACCATTACCCTAACCCAAACCCTAACCCTAATCCTCAACCACACCCTAACCTTCACCCTCACCTTAATCCTCACCCTCACCCTAAACATCACCTAAACCCTCACCCTCATGCTAACCCTAACCCTAACCCTCACTCTCACGCTAATCCTCACCATAAACCTAACCCTGACCTAAAAGAAACCTTCACCCTAACCCTCACACTAACCCTCACCCTCACCCTAGCCCTCACCCTAACCCAAACCCGAACCCTAACCCTCAGCTTCACCTTAACCCTCACCCTAACCCTTACCCTCACAGTAACCCTAACCCTAACCCTAATCATAACTCTCACACTAACCGTAACCCTCACCCTAACCCTATTCCTATTCCTAACCCTCACAATCACCCTCAACCTAAACCTAACTCTAACACTAACCCTCACCCTCACCCTCACCCTCACTGAACACTCACCCTCACCATAAACATCACCCTAACCATAACCCACACCCTAACCCTAACCTCAGATTAAGCCTCACCCTTAACCTAATCCTCACAATAAACCTAACCCTAAGGTAAACGAAATCCTCACCCTCACACTAACCCTCACCCTAGCCCTAACCCTAACCCTAACCATAACACTTACCCACACCCTAACCCTCACCCTCATCCTCACTCTAACCCTCATCCTAACCCTAATCCTAACCCTAATGCTCACGCTACCCCTCTCCCTAACCTTAACTGTAAACCTAACCCTCACCCTCATCCTAACCATCACGCTCACCCGAACACTCACCCTCACCCTAAACGATACTCTCACAATAAATATCAGGTTATCCCTAACCCTCAACCTAACCCTAACCCTAACCCTCAGACTAATCTCATCCTAACCCTAACCCTAACCCTAACCCTCACCCTAACCCAAAGCCTACCCATAAAACTCACCCTAACCCTAACCCTCACCATCACCCTCAGGCTAACTCTAATACTAACCCTAACCGTCACCCTCAACCTAACTCTAAACCTAAACCTAACCCTAACCCTCACTCTCACCCTATCCTTAAACCTATCCCTAACCCTCACCCTAACCCTAACCCAAAACCTATACCTCACCCTCACCCTAACCCTCACCCTAACCCTCACACTAAACCTCACCCTAACCCTTACCCTCACCATAAACCTCACTCTAACCCTAATCCTCACCCTAAACCTAACCCTCACCAACAACCTAACCCTCACCCCCACCGGAACCTTAACCCACACCCTAACACTCACCCTAACCCTAACCCCAGCACTATTCCTCAACCTTAACCTAACCCTTAAACTCATCCTAACCCTACACCTATGCCTAACCTTCACCCACACCCTCACCCTAACCCTCACCCTCACCCTAACCCTCACCCTAACCATAACCCTACCCTCCACCCTAAACCTCACACTAACCCTAACCCTAATCCAAACCCTCAACCTAACTCTAAAGCTACCCCTAACCCTCAACCTCACACTAAACGTAAACCTAACACTAACACTCAATCTAACCCTAATCCTCACCCACACCCTAAACCTCACCCTCACCTTAACCCTCACTTTCACTCTAAACATCACGCAAACCCTAACACTCATCCTATCCCTAGCCCTAACCCTAATCCAAAACCTAATCCTCAACCTCACCGTATTCCTCAACATAACCCTAACCCTTGGCTAAAAGAAACTCTCAATCTGAAACTCACACTAACCCTCACCCTCACTCTAACCCTCACCCTAATCCTAACCCTAACCCTAACCCTCACCTTCACCCTAAACCTCACTCTAACCCTTACCCTCACCCTAACCCTAAGCCTAACACTAACCCTAAACCTAAACCTCAGCCTCACCCTCACCCTCACTCTAACCTTTAGCCTAACCCTAACCCTAAATCTATTCCCAAATCTAACACTCTCCCTCAAACTTACCCTAACCCTCACCCTCACCCTAACTTTCACCCTCACCCTAAACATCAACCTAACAATAAACCTCACCCTAACCCTAACGCTAAACCTTACCCTAACCTTAACCTCATCTTAACCCTAACCCTGACGTAAACGAAACGCTCACCCTCACCCTCACACTAACCTTCACCCTCACCCTAGCCCTCACCCTCACCCTAACCCTAACTATAACCCTCAACCTCACCCTCAGCCTAAACCTCAGCCTAAACCTAACCCTAAGCCTAACCCTAACCCTCACTCTCACCCTCACCCCAACCCTAACCCTAACCCTAACCCTCACCCCAAACCTAACCCTCACCCTAACACTAACCCTCACCCTCACCCTCACCCTAATCCTAACCATAACTCTAATCCTAACCCTCACCCTCACCATAACCCTCACCCTAATCCTTACCCTCATCCTTACCCTAAGTGTTAACCCTAAACCTCACAGTAACCCTAACACTCAACCTAATCCTAACCCTCACCTTAACCCTCAACCTCACCCTAGTACTCAACCTAACCTTTCCTTAACCCTTATCTAAACTAAACCCTCACTCTCACCCTCACCCTAACCCTCACCCTAACCCTAACCCTAATCTTAACCGTCAACCTAATCCTAACCCTAGCCCTTACCCTCACCCTCACACTAACCCTAAACCTAATGCTAACACTCAACCTAACACTAATGCTCACCCACACCCTAACTCTCACCCTCACTCGAACCCTTACCCTCACCCGAACCCTCATCCTCGCTCTAACCCTCACCCTCACGCTAAACATCACCCAAACCCTAACCCTCACCGTAACCCTTGCTCTAACCCTCACCCTAACCCTAAACCTCAACCTAACCCTCACCCTCACGTTAATCCTCAACATAACACTAAACATTGGCTAAAAGAAACCCTCACCCTAACCCTCATACTAACCCTCACCCTCACCCTAGCCCTCCCCCTAATCTTAACCCTAACCCTAAACCTCACACTCACACTAACCCTCACTCTAACCCTTCCCCTCACCCTAACCCTAAACCTAACCATTAGCCTCACAGTACCCGTGACTCTCACCTTAACCCTAACCCTAACCCTAACCCAAACTCTCACCCTCACCCTCACCCTCACCCTCACCCTCACCTTCAGCCTAACCCTAACACTAACCCTGTTCCCAAAGCTAAACCTTACCCTCACCCTTAACCTAACCCTCACCCTCACCCTCACCCTCACCCTGAACATCACCCTAACCCTAAACCTCACCCTAACCCTAACCCTAACACTAACAATAACCCTAACCCTAAACCTAACCTCAGGTTAAACCTAACCCTGAGGTAAACGAAACCCTCACCCTAAACCTCATACTAACCCTAACCTCACCCTAAACATCACCTTCAACCTAACCATAATCCTAAACATCAACCTCACCCTCACGCTCACCCTCAGCCTAAACATAACCATAACCCTAACCCTAACCCTCACCCTCACCCTCAACCCAACCCTAATCCTCACCCTAACACTAACCATTCATCCTTACCATCACTCTAATCCTAACCATAACTCTAATCCTAACCTTCACCCTCACCCTAAACCTCACCCTCACACTTACCCTCACCCTCACCCTAACCCTAACCCTAACCCTCACAGTAATCCTAACCCTCACCCTAACCCTAATCCTCACCTTAACCCTCAACCTCACCCTAATCCTCACCCTAACCTAACCTTAACCCTTACCTAAACTAAACCCTCACCCTCACCCTAAAACTCACCCTCATCCTAGACCACCCCCTAACCCTAACACTAAACCTAACCCTCAAAGTAACCCTAACCCTAACCCTCTGTCTGAACTTTATCCTAACCCTAAAGCTAAAACTAACCTTCATCCTAATCAAACCCTAACCCTAAACCTCACATTAACCCTAACTGTAACCCTCAGCCTAATGCTCATCCTAACCCTAACCCTAACCCTAACCTTCACCCTAAAACTAACCCTAACCCTCACCCTAACCCTAACCCTCACCCTCAACCTCACACTCACCCTCAGCACAAACCTAGTGCTAACCCTAATCCTAACCCTCAACCTCAACCTAAGTCTAACCCTAAACCAAACTCTCCCCCTTCCCCTCACCCTCATTCTAAACCTCACTCTAACCCTACCCCTAAACCTCAACCTAACTCGCATCCTAACCCTAATCCTAGCACTAACCCTAACCCTGACCCTCAATTTAACCCTCCCCATAACCCTAAGTCTAACCCTAAACCCTAAACTTCACCCTCACCCTAACACTAACCATAAGCTTCACCCTAACTCTCACCCTAACCCTCAGCCTCACCCTAACCCTGATGTAAAAGAAACCCTCACCCTCACCCTCACACTAACCTGCACCCTCACCCTAGCCCTCACCCTCACCCTCACCCTAACACTAACCATCAACCTCACCCTCACCCTAACCCTCAGCCTAAACCTAACCTTACCCTAACCCTAACCCTCAACCTTACCTGCACCCTAACCCTAACAATAACCCTAACCCTCACCCTAATACTAAACCTCAACCTCACCCTAACCCTAATCCTAAACCTAACTCTAATCCTAACCCTCATCCTCACCCTTACCCTCACCCTAACCCTTACCCTCACCTTCACCTAAACCTAACCCTAACCCTCACACTAACCCGAACCCTCTCCCTAACCGTAACACTAACCCTACCCCTCAGCCTAAGACTCACCCTAACCCTAACCCTAAACCTAAACATAACCCTCACCCTATTCCTAACCCTAATTTTAACCCTCACACTAACCCTAGCCCTCACCTTAACCTCAGCCTAACCTTATCCCTAACCCTAAACCTCACCCTCATCCTAAACCTCACACTAACCATTACCCTCACCCTAATACTAACCCTGACCCTAATCTTAACCCTAAATCTCACACTAACCCTAACCCTCACCCTAACACTAACCCTAACCCACAGCCTAACCCTCATCCTAAAACTAATCCTAACCCTATCCCTCACCCTAACCCTAACCCTAACATTAAGCCTAACACTCACTCTAACCCTAACCCTCACCCTCACCCTCACACTCACCCTCAGCCTAAACCTAACCCTAACCCTAATCCTAAACCTAACCCTCACCCACACACTCACCCTAACTCTCACCCGAACACTAACCATAAACCTCCCCCTCCCCTTCCCCCTCACCTGAATGCTCACTCTCACCCTAACACTCACCCTCACCCTAACCCTAACACTATACCTAACACTCACCCTAACCTTAAACCTCACACTCACCATCAACCTCACACTCGCCTTAACCCTCACCATCACCCAAACCCTAACCCTAACCATAAACCTCACGCTAACCCTAAACCTAACCCCTCCCCTCACCTGAAACTTCACCCTCACCCTCACCATAAACATCACCCTAACAATAACCCTCACCTAACCCTAACACTCACCCTAACCCTAACCCTCACCTCAGCCCTCAATCTCATCCTAATCCTCACCCTAAACTTACCCAAACCCTTACCTAAAGTAAACCCTCACCCTCACCCTAACCCAACCCTAAACCTAACCTCATACTAACCCTAACCCTAATCCTCAGCCTAACGTTCATCCTAAACCTAACCCTAACCCTAAACGTCACCCTAACCCTAACCATAATCCTAACCCTCACCCTATCCCTAACCCTCACCCTCACCCTGACCCTAACCCTAATCCTAAACCTAACCCTCACCCTCACCCTAAACTTAATCCTAACCGTAACCCTCATCCTCACCCTCATCCTCACCCTCATCCTAAACCTAAGCCTCACCCTCATCCTAAACGTAGCCCTAACCATCACCTTCATCCTCATCCTCACCCTTAACCTAACCCTAACCCTCAACCTAACCCTCACACTAAACCTAACCCTAACCGTAACTCTCACACTAAACCTAAACCTCACCCTCACCGTAACCCTAACCCTACCCCTCACCCTAACCCTCACGCTCACCCTAACTCTAACCCTAAACCTAACCCTAACCTTCACGCTAACTCTAAACCTAACCCTCCCCCTCACCGAACCTTCACCCTCACCCTCACCCTAAACATCACCCTAACATTAACCCTCACCCTAATCGTAACCCTAAGGCTCACCCTAACCCTAACCCTCAACTTAACCCTCAATCTCACCCTAATCCTCACCCTAACCTTACCTTAACCCTTACCTAAACTAAACCCTCAACCTAACCTTCACCCTTACCCTAGCCCACACCCTAACCCTAACGCTAAACATAACCCTCACACTAACCCTAAATCTTACCATCAGCCTAAACCTTATCCTAAACCTAAAACTAACCTTCACCCTAACCAAATCCTAAAACTAACATTAACCTTAACCCTAACCCTCACACTAACCCTAACCCGAACCCTCAGCCTAACGCTCATCCTAACCCTAACCCTAACCCTAACCCTAACCCTCACCCTAAACCTCACCCTAACCCTTACTCTCACCATAACCTTAACCCTAACCCACACCCTAACCCTCACCTGAACCCTCACCCTCACCCTCACCCTAACCGTAACCCTAACCCTCACCCTAACCCTAACTCTAACCCTCACCCTCAACTGAACCCTAACCCGAACACTTACTCTCATCCTAATCCTCACCCTAAGCCTTTTCCTCACACTAACCCTAAACCTAACCCTCACCTACACCCTAACCCTCACCCTCACCCTAACCCTCACCTACACCCTAACCCTCACCATCACCCTCACCCTCACCCTAAACATAACCCTAAACATCACCCAAACCCTAACGCTCAGTCTAATGCTAATCCTAACCCTCACCTTAACCCTAAACCTCACCTTCAACCTCACCCTCAGCCTAATCCTCACCCTAAACCTAACCCTATCCCTTTCCTAACAGAAAACCGCACCCTCACCCTCACCCTCACCCTAACCCTCGCCCTCACCCTAGCCCTCACCCTAACCCTAAACCTAATCCTAACCCTAATCCTCACCCTCACCCTCACTCTAATCCTAACCCTCAACCTCACCCTAAACCTAACCCTAACCCTAACCCTCACCCTCACCCTCACCCTAACCCTCAACCTCACCCTAAACATCTCCCTAACCCTAACCCTCAACCTAACCGTAACACTAACCCTCACCCTGAACCTAACCTCAGCTTAATCCTCATCCTCAGCCTAATCCTCTCCCTAACCCTAACCTTTACCTAACCAAAACCCTCACCCTCACCATCAGCCTAACCCTCACCCTCACCCAAGCCCTCACCTTAACCCTAAACTTAACCCTAACACTCACCCTCAACTTCCCCTTCCCCATCAGCCTTACCCTAACCATAACCATAAGACTAACCCTAACCCTCAACCCCACCCTCACCCTAAACCTAACCCTAACCTGCAACCTAACCCTAACCCTTATGCTAAAACTTACCCTCAAACTTACCCTAACCCTAACCCTAACACTCACCCTAAACCTAACCCTAACCCTAATGCTAACCCTAACCCTCACCCTCACCCTAACCCTGACCCTAAATCTAACACTACCCCTCAGCCTACCCCTCACCCTCACCCTAACCCTCACCCTCACCCTAACACTAATGCTAACCCAAATCCTCAACCTAACCCTAACCGTTTCCCTAACCCTTACCCTCACCATAAACCTATCCTTCAACCTCAACCTAACCCTCACCCTAAACCTTTCGCTCACCCTAACCCTCACCCAACCCTAACCCTAACCCTAACCCTCACGCTAACCCCAAACCAAACCCTAACCCTAACCCTAATCCTCACCTGAACCCTAACACTCACGGTCACCCTAAGCCTCACCCTTACCCTAACCCTCACCTACACCATAACTATTCCTCTACCCTGAACCCTAACTCTCACCCTAAACCTCACCCTCACCCTAAACATCACCCTAATCCTTACCCTCACCCTAACCCTCAACCTCACACACAGCCTAACCTTCACTGTCACCCGCAACCTCTCACTCACCCTAACTTTCACGTTCACCTTAAACATCACCCTAACCCTCACTCTCACCCTAACCCTCACTCTAACACTTAACATCACCCTAACTCTAACCCTAACCCTAACTCTCAGACTAAAACTAACCCTCACATTAAATCTAACACTAAATCTACCCGTCCCCCTAACCCTCACCGTAACCATAGCCATGAAAGCTAGGGTGAGTCTCAATCATAGCCTCAACCGCAGCCTCACCCTAACCCTAACCCTCATCCTAGCGCTCAACCTAACCCTAACTCTAACCCTAACCCTAACTCTAAACCTCACCTTCACCCTCACCCTCAGCCTAATCCTAACCCTAACCTTAATATTAACCCTAAACCTAACACTAAACCTACATCTACCCCTACCCTTAACCCTAACCCTCACCTTCACCCTCACCCTAACCCTTACCCTCACCCTCACCCTAAACCTCACATTAAGTCCAACCCTCACCCTCACCCTAAACCTCACCCTCACCCTCACCCAACACCTAAACCTAACCCTCAACCTCACCCTCACACTCACACTCACCCTAACCAAAACCCTCACCCTCACCCTCACGCTAAACCTAACCCTAACCCTCTCCATAACCCTCACCCTAACCCTAATGCAAAACCAAATCCTCACCCTCACCCTAAACCTAAAGCTAACCCTAACAGTCACCCTCACCCTAAAGCTCACCCTAACCCTCACCCTCACCCTAACTCTAACCCTAACCCTCCCACTAACCATAACCCTCACCCTAAGCCTAAACCTACCCCTCACCCTAAGGCTCACCCTATACCTAACCCTAACCCTAATACTCACCCTAACCCTAAACTTCATCCTAACCCTCGCCCTTACCCTAATCCTCACCCTAACCCTAACCCTACCCCTTACCCTACGCCTCACCCTAACCCTAACCCTAACACTAACCTTCACCCTAACACTAACCCTAAACCTATCCCTAACACTCAAATACACCCTAACCCTCACCCTAACCCTAATGCAAACCCGAACCCTAAACCTCAACCTAACCCTAACCCTAACCCTAAACCTCAAACTAACCCTAACCATCACCCCAACCATAAACTTCATCCTATCCCTGACCCTCACCCTAACCCTAATCCTAACCCTTACCTAACTGAAACGCTCTCCCACACCCATTCCCTCTCCCTAACCCGCAATCTCACATTAGACCTCGCCATAAACCTTACGCTAAACCTAACAATAACCCTCACACTAACCCTCAACCTCACACTAAACCTAACCCTAAGCCTCACCCTCACCCTCACCATCACCCGAACCTAACCCTCACCCTCACTCTCCCCCTAACCCTAAACCTAACCCTCACCTTAATCTTAACCCTCACCATAACCCTAACCCTAACTCTCACCCTCACCCTCACCCTAAACCTAAACCTAAACCTCACCCTAACCCTCAACCAAACCCGAATGCAAACCCTAAACCTCACCCTCACCTTAACCCAAAAGCTAACCCTAACCCTCACCCTCACCCTAAACCTAATCCTTACCCTCACCCTAAGCCTAACCCTAACACTAACCCTCATACTAACCCTAACCCTCATCCTAACACTAACCCTACCCCTTAACCTAAGCCTCACCCTATAACTAACCCTAACCTAAACCGAACACTAACTGTCACTGTCACCTTAACCCTCACCCTCAACCTAACATTAACATTACCACTAACCCTCACCTAAACCTAACCCTAACCCTAAACCTCACACTAACACTCACCCTAACGGTAACCCTAACCTTCACAGTAACCCTAACCCTCACCCTAAACCTAAACCTAAAACTCACCCTCACCCTTAAGCTCATCCTCAGCCAAAAGCTAACCCTAACACTAATCCTAACCCTAAGCCTCATCCACACCCTCCCCCTCCCCCTAACCCTAACCCTCAATCTCACCCTCATCCTCAACCTAACCTTCACTTTCACCCTAACCCTAACCCTAACCCTATCCCTATCGCTCATCCTAACCCTCACCCTAACCCAAATGCTAACCATAAACGTCACCCTCACCCTAACCCTCACAATAACCCTTACCCTCACCCTAACCCTAACCCTCACCCTCATTCTAACCCTTACGCTAACACTTACCCACAACCCAACCCTCACCGTAACCCTCACCCTAACCATAAACTTCACCTTAAACCTCACCCTCACCCTAATCCTCACCCTAAATGTAACCCTAAACCTTTCCTAACCAAAAATTTCACCCTCATCCTAGCCCTCACCGTAAACCTAACCCTAAAATTAATCCTCACTCTCACCCTCACCCTCAGCCTCACCCTAACCCTAAACCTAATCCTATCCCTAACTCTGAACCACACTCTCAGTGTAACCCTAACCCTAACCTGCACCCTAAACCTAACCCTAACCCTAATCCTAATACTCAACCTTACCCTAACCCTAACTCTAATGCTAACCCTAACCCTCACCCTCACCCTAACCCTCACCCTAACCCTTACCCTTAACCTCACCCTCACTCTCACCATAACCCTAACACTTACCCTCACCAAAACCCTATCCCGCACCCTCAACATAATCCTCATCCTAACCCTAACCCTACCTCTCACCCTAACCCTCAACCTAACCCTAACCCTAACCCTAACCCTCAACCTAACCCTCACTCTCACGTCACCCTAATCCTCACCCTAAACCTAATCCTAACGCTTACCTATCCAAAACCCTCAGCCTCAACTGCACACTCTCCCTAAGCCTCAGCCTAACCCTTACCATAACCCTAATCCTAAACCTAACTCTTACCCTCACCCTAAACCTAAACCTAACCCTAACTCTCACCGTCACCATCCCACTCACCCTCAACCTCACCCTAACCCTCACTCTCAAGCTCACACTCACCCTAACCCTCAACCTAACTCTAACCCTAAGCTTAAACATCACCCTAACCCTAAACCTAACCCTAAACCTAAGCCGAACCCTAATCCTTACCCTAACACTAACCCTTACCCTAAACGTAACCCTAACCCTAACTCTCACACTAAACCTTATGCTAACCCTAACCCTCATCCTCACCCTAATCCTCACCCTAACCCTTATCCTCACACTAACCCTAACCATAACCCTCAGCATTAACTTCAACCTATTCCTAAATGTAAAACTATCGCTCACCCTAAACCTAACCCTTACCCTAAACCTAAACCTAAAACTCACACTAACCCTCACCCTAAAATTATCCCTCACACTCACCCTAACCCTAACCCTAAACCTAACCCTTACCCTATCTCTAACCCTGGCCCTCAACCAAACCCTCATCCTCACCCTAATGCTAACACTAACCCTCAACATAAACGTAACCCTAACCCTAACCCTCACACTAACCCTAAATCTAAACCTCACCCTAACCCTAACACTTACCCTAAACCTAATTCTAATCCTAAACCTAACCCTAACCCTAACCCTCACCCTCACCCTCACCCTCACCCTAACCCTAAATCTAACCCTAACCCTTACCCTAACACTAACCCGTATGCTATCCCTAAACCTTACCGTCACCATAACCCTCACCCTAACTCTCAAACTCAAACTCACCTTCACCCTAACCCTCAAACTAACCCAAACCCTAACCCTAACACTAACCTTCTTCCTAACCCTAACTCTACCCCTCACCCTCACCCTAAACCTTACCCAGACCCTTACCCACACCCTAAACCTCACCCTATCCCTAATGCTAAATCTAACCTTAACCCTCACCCTAACCCTTACCCTCACCTTAACCCTAACCCTAAGCCTAACCCTCACCTAACACTAACCTAAACCTAAACCTCAACCTAACCCTACCCCTCACCCTCACCCTAACCTTCAACCTCACCCTAACCCGCACCCTAACCCTAACCCTAACCGTCACACAAACGCTAACCCTCATGAGAACTCGAACCCTCACCCTTAGCCTCACCCTCACCCTAAACATCACACTAACCCTAACCCTAACCCTAACACTAAACCTAACACTCAGCCTATACCTAACGGTCACCCTAACCGAAAACTTCACCCTAATACTCAAACTAACCCTAACCCTAATCCTAACCCTAACCCTAACCCTAACCCTAAACCTCACCCTCACCCTAAACCTAACCTTCCCCCTCACCCTCACCCTAACCCTAACCCTGACCCTCACCCTCACCCTCAACCTCACCCTCACCTTCACCCTCACCCTAAACCTACCCCTAACCCTAAACCTCAACCTAAACCTAACACTCACCATAACCCTAAACCTAACCCTCACCCTCACCCTCACCGTAAACCTAACTCTAAACCTCACCTTCACCCTCACCCTAACCCTCACCCTCAGCCTAATCCTAACCCTAAACCTAACCCTAACCCTACCTCTATACCTCACCCTAACCCTAACTCTCACCCTAAACCTCAAACTAAACCTTACCCTCACCCTCACCCTAAACCTCACATTAATCCTAACAAACAAACTAACACTAACCCTAACCCTAACCTTCACCCTCACCCTCACCCTAACCCTAACCATCACCCTCACCCTCACCCTAACCCTAACCCTAACTCTAAACCTAAACCTCAATCTCACCCTCACCCTAAACGTAACCCTAACCCTCACCCTCACCCTCACCCTCACCCTAACCCTAACCCTCACCCTCAACCTCACCCTCATCCTAACCCTAACCCTAACCCTCACCCTAAACCTAACACTCAACATAACCCTAAACCTAACAATCACCCTCACCCTCACCTTAACCCTAACCCTAACCCTCACCATAACCCTCACCTTAACCCTAATGCAAACCCGAAACCTCACCTCACCCTAAACCAAAAGCTAACCCTAACTGTATCCCTCACCCTATACCTCACAGTAACCCTTACCCTCATCCTAACTCTAACCCTAACCCTCACACTAACCCTAACACTCAACCTAACCCTAAACCTACCTGTGACCCTAACCCTCACCCTATCCCTCACCCTAACCCTATCCCTCTCCCTAACCCGAACCCTAACCCTCAACCTAACCCTAACCCTAAACCTCACCCTAACCCAAACCCTCACACTCACCATCTGCCTAACACTAACCATAACCCTAATCCTAACCTTAAATCTCACCCTCATACTCACCCTAACTCAAACCGTAACCCTAACCCTAACCCTCACAATAACCCTAACCCTATCCCTAACCCTCACCCTAACCCTAAACCTCATCCTAACCCTAATCCTATCCCTCATCCTAACCCTAACCCTAACACTAATTCTAACCCTAACCCTCACCCTCACCCTCACCCTAACTCTAAACCTAAACCTAAACCTAACACTCACCCTCACCCTCACCCTAACCTAAAACTTACACTAACCCTCACCCTAACCTTAAAGCTCACCATATACCTCACACTCACACTAATGCTAACCTAAACTCTAACCCTAACCCTAAACCTCACCCTAACCCTAACCCTCAACCTAACCCTAACCCTAAACCTCACCCTAACCCTAACACTCACACTCACCATCTGCCTAACACTAACCCTAACCCTAATCCTAACCCTAAAGCTCTCCATCATACTCACCCTAACTCAAATCGTAACCCTAACCCTAACCCTCACAATAACTCTAACCCTATCGCTAACCCTAAACCTCATCCTAACCCTAATCCTAACCCTCATCCCAACCTTAACCCTAACCCTAATTCTAACCCTAACCCTCACCTTCACCCTCACCCTAACTCTAAGCCTAAACCTAAACCTAACACTCACCCTCACCCTCACCCTAACCTAAAACTATCCCTAACCCTCACCCTAACCTTAAAACTCACCCTATACCTCACACTCACCCTAAAGCTAACCCTAACTCTATCCCTCACCCTAACCCTCACTCTAACCCTAACAATAACCCTAACACTCATCCACACACTAAACCTCACCCTAACACTTACCCTCAACATAAACTTAACCCTAAGCCTAAACCTAATCCTGACCCTAAACCTAACCCTCACCCAAACACTAAAGCTCACCCTAACCCTAACACTAAGCCTAATCCTAAACCTAACCCTCACCCTCAAACTCAACCCACCCCTAACTCTAAGCCTAACCCTCACCCTAACCCTAACCCTCAACCTAACCCTAACCCTCACACTCACCCTAAACCTCACCTGAACCCTAACATTACCCCTCTCCCTAATTCTCACCCTCACCCTCACTCTAAGCCTAACCTTTACCCTAACCCTCACCCTAACCCTAACCCTTACCCTATCCCTAACCCTGCCCCTCAACCTAACCCTCATCCTACCCTAATCCTAACACTAACCCTCACCCTAAACCTAAACCTAACCCTAACCTTCACCGTAACCCTAAACCTAACCCTCACCCTAACGCTATCCCTTACCCTAAACCTCACCTTAATCCTAAACCTGACCCTAACCCTAACCCTAACCCTCACCCTCACCCTCACCCTCACCCTAACCTTAAACGTAACCCTAACCCTCACCCTAACCCTAACCCCTATGCTATCCCTAAACCTTGCCGTCACCATCACCCTCACCCTAACTCTCAACCTCAAACTCACCTTCACCCTACCCCTCAAACTAACCCAAACCCTCACCCTAACACTAACCTTCTCCCTAAACCTAACCCTACCCCTCACCCTCACCCTAACCCTTACCCAGACCCTTACCCTAACCCTCACCCTAACACTCACCGTATCCCTAATGCTAACCCTAAACTTCACCCCCACCCTAACCCTCAACCTAACCCTGACCCTCACCTTAATCCTAATCCTAACCCTAATCCGAATTCTCACACTAAACCTAAACCTAACCCTACTGCTCAGCCTAACCCTCACCCAAATCATAACACTAATACTCACCCTACACCTAACCATAACACTAACACTAACCCTCACCCTCACCCTAGACCTCACCCTAATACTAACCCTAACCATAACCATCACCCTCACACTAACACTAACAATAACCCTAAACCTAACCCTAACCAAAATTCTCACCCTAAACCTCACCATCAACCTAACCCTAACTCTCACCCTTTCCCTTACCCAAACCCTAACCTAACCCTCACCCTCAATCTAACCCTCATTCTAAACCTTACCCTCACCATAACCCTAACCCTAAACCTCACCGTAACCCTCACCCTAAACTTAACCCTAATCCTAAACCTAACCCTCACCCTAACCCTCACCATAACCCTCACCTAACACTAACCCTAAACCTAAAAATCACACTAAACCTAACCCTACCCCTCACACTCACCCTAACCTTCAACCTCACCCTAACCCTAACCCTAACCCTCACCATCACCAAAAAGCTAACCTTCATGAGAACCCGAACTCTCACACTCAGCCTCACCCTCAGCCTAAATATCACACTAATCCTAACACTCACCCTAACCCTAAGCCTAACACTCAGCCTATACCTAACAGCCACCCTAACCCAAAACCTCAACCTAATCCTCAAACTAACCCTAACGCTAACCATGACCCTAACCCTAACCCTCACCCTCACCCTAACCCTCACAATAACCCTTACCCACACCCTCACCCTAAACCTCACATTAACCCTAACCCTCAAACTAACACTAACCCTAACCCTAACCCTCACCCTCACCCTAACCCTTACCTTCACCCTCACCCTCACCCTCACCCTAAACCTAACCCTCACCCTCACCCTTACCCTCACCCTAAACCTGACCCTCACCCTCACCCTGAACCTAACCCTAACCCTAACACTCAACCTAAACCTAACACTCACCATAACTCTAAACCTAATCCTCACCCTCACCCTCACCCTAACCCTAACTCTAAACCTCACCTTCACCCTCACCCTCAGCCTAATCCTAACGCTAAACCTAACCCTAACCCTACCTGTACCCCTCACCCTAACCTTAACCCTCACCCTAACCCTCACACTAACCCTTACCCTCAGCCTCACCCTAAACCTCACATTAACCCTAACCCTCAAACTGATACTAACCCTAACCCTAAACCTCACACTCACCCTAACCCTAATCCTAACTCTCACCCTCACCCTCACCCTAAATTTAACCCTAACCCTAACCCTAACCCTAAACCTAAACCTCACCCTCACCCTCACGCTAAACCTCACCCTCACCCTCACCCTCACCCTAATCCTAACCCTAACCCTCACCCTCACCCTAACCCTAACCCTAACCCTCACCATAACCCTCACCCTAACCCTAATGCAAACCCGAAACCACACCTCACCCTAAACCTAAAGCTAACCCTAACTGTCACCCTCACCCTAAACCTCACAGTAAGCCTTATCCTCACCCTAACACTAACTCTAACCCTCACACTAACCCTAATCCTCAACCTAACCCTAAACCTACCTGTGACCCTAAGCCTCACCCTATCCCTACCCTAACCCAATCTCTCTCCATAACCCTAACCCTACCCGTCACCCTAACCCTAACCCTAAACCTCACCCTAACCCTAACCCTCACTCTCACACTCACACTCTGCCTAAAACTAACCCTAACCCTAATCCTAACCCTAAAGTTCACCCTCATACTCACCCTAACTCAAAACGTAACCCTAACCCTAACCCTCACCATCACCAAAAAGCTAACCTTCATGAGAACCCGAACTCTCACACTCAGCCTCACCCTCAGCCTAAATATCACACTAATCCTAACACTCACCCTAACCCTAAGCCTAACACTCAGCCTATACCTAACAGCCACCCTAACCCAAAACCTCAACCTAATCCTCAAACTAACCCTAACGCTAACCATGACCCTAACCCTAACCCTCACCCTCACCCTAACCCTCACAATAACCCTTACCCACACCCTCACCCTAAACCTCACATTAACCCTAACCCTCAAACTAACACTAACCCTAACCCTAACCCTCACCCTCACCCTAACCCTTACCTTCACCCTCACCCTCACCCTCACCCTAAACCTAACCCTCACCCTCACCCTTACCCTCACCCTAAACCTGACCCTCACCCTCACCCTGAACCTAACCCTAACCCTAACACTCAACCTAAACCTAACACTCACCATAACTCTAAACCTAATCCTCACCCTCACCCTCACCCTAACCCTAACTCTAAACCTCACCTTCACCCTCACCCTCAGCCTAATCCTAACGCTAAACCTAACCCTAACCCTACCTGTACCCCTCACCCTAACCTTAACCCTCACCCTAACCCTCACACTAACCCTTACCCTCAGCCTCACCCTAAACCTCACATTAACCCTAACCCTCAAACTGATACTAACCCTAACCCTAAACCTCACACTCACCCTAACCCTAATCCTAACTCTCACCCTCACCCTCACCCTAAATTTAACCCTAACCCTAACCCTAACCCTAAACCTAAACCTCACCCTCACCCTCACGCTAAACCTCACCCTCACCCTCACCCTCACCCTAATCCTAACCCTAACCCTCACCCTCACCCTAACCCTAACCCTAACCCTCACCATAACCCTCACCCTAACCCTAATGCAAACCCGAAACCACACCTCACCCTAAACCTAAAGCTAACCCTAACTGTCACCCTCACCCTAAACCTCACAGTAAGCCTTATCCTCACCCTAACACTAACTCTAACCCTCACACTAACCCTAATCCTCAACCTAACCCTAAACCTACCTGTGACCCTAAGCCTCACCCTATCCCTACCCTAACCCAATCTCTCTCCATAACCCTAACCCTACCCGTCACCCTAACCCTAACCCTAAACCTCACCCTAACCCTAACCCTCACTCTCACACTCACACTCTGCCTAAAACTAACCCTAACCCTAATCCTAACCCTAAAGTTCACCCTCATACTCACCCTAACTCAAAACGTAACCCTAACCCTAACCCTCACCATAACCCAAACCCTATCCCTAACCCTCACCCTCACCCTAAACCTCAACGTCAACTTCACCCTAATCCTAACCCTAACCGTCACCCACAAACTAACACTCACACTCATCCAAACCCTCGCCCTCACCCTCAGCCTAACCCTAACCCTAACCCTCACCCCAACCCTAACCCTCACCCTAACCCTAACTTTAACCCTCACACTCACCCTTACCCTAACCCTAATACTTACCCTAACCCTCACCCTAAACATTAATCTAAACCTAACCCTAACCCTAATACTCACTCTAACCCTAACCTTCATCCTAACCCCACCCTCACCCTAATCCTCACCCAAACCCTAACCCTAACCCTAAACCTCACCTTAAACATAACATTAACCCTGACCCTCACCGTAAGCCTCACCCTAGCCCTAACCAGAACATTAAAACTCACTCTAACCCTCACCCAAACCCTTACTCTCACCCTCAACCTCACCCTAACCCTCACACTAATATTAAACCTCACCTTAACCCTAACACTAACACTAAACAAAACTCTCATCCTATCCCTCAAACTAAGCCTAAACCTAACCCTAACCCTCACCCTCACCATCACCCTAAACCTAACACTAACCCTCAACCTCACCCTAATCCTTAACCTCACCCTAACCCTAACCCTAACCCTTACCCTAACCCTCTCCCTAATCCTAACATTCACCCTAACCTTAACCCTACCCCTTACCCTAACTATCATCCTAAACCTAATCCTAACCCTAACCCTCACCCTAACACTAACCCTAACCCTATCCCTAACCCTCAAAATCACCCTAACCCTCACCCTAACCATAATGCAAACCCAAACCCTAAACCTCACTCTAACCCTAACCCTAACCCTAAACCTCACACTAACCCTAACCATCAGCCTAACCCTAAACTTCATCCTATCACTAACCCTCAGCCTAATCCTCACCCTGACCCGAATCCTAACCCTTACCTAACTGACACGCTCTCCTTCACCCTCTCCCTCTCCCTAACCTGCAACCTCACATTAGACCTCACCATAAACCTTAAGCTAAACCTAACAAAAACCCTCACACTAACCCTCACCCTCACACTAAACCTCACCCTAATCCATAGCCTCACCCTAACCCTAACCATAACTCTAACCCTCACACTAACCCTAACCCTCTTCCTAACCCTAGCCCTACCCCTAACCCTAAGCCTCACCCTATAACTAACCCTAACCCTAAATCCTAACCCTAACTCTCACCGTCACCATTACCCTCACCCTCAACCTAACCCTAACATTAACCCTAACCCTCACCCTAACCCTAACCTAAACCTAACCCTAACCCTAAACCTCACACTAACACGCACCCTAAACGTAAACATAAACTTCACCTTAATCCTAACACTCAAACTAACCCTAACCCTCACCCTAAACCTAAACCTAACCCTATCACTCACCCTCAAGCTCTCCCTCAGCGAAACCCTAACCCTAACACTAATCCTAACCCTAACCCTCACCCACACCCTCACCCTCACCGTAACCCTATCCCTAACCCTCAACGTCACCCTCAGCCTCAACATAACCCTCACCCTCACCCTAACCCTAACCCTAACCCTATCCCGATCGCTCACCCTAAACCTAACCCTAACCCTAATGCTAACCCTATCCCTCACCCTCACCTTAACCCTCACACTAACCCTTACCCTCACCCTTACCCTAAGCCTCATCCTCATTTTAACCCTCACTCTAACACTTACCAACAACCTAACCCTCACCCTAACCCTCACCCTCAGCCTAACCTAACCCAAAACCTCACCCTCACCCTAACGCTGACGCTAACCCTAACACTCACCCTCACCCTAAACCTCTCACCAACCCTAACCCTCATCCTAAACCTAACCCTTACCCTTACCCTCACATGAAAGGTAACCCTCAATGTAACCCAAACCCTCACCCTAACGCTAAACCTAATGCTAACCCTAAACCTCACCCTAACCTTAGCCTTAATCCTAAACCTCACCCTAACCCTAAACCTCACCATAATCCTAACCCTCACAGTAACCCTAACCCTAACCCTCACTCTACCCCTAACCCCTACACTCATCCTAACTCTAACCTTCACCCTCACCCTCACCCTAACCCTAAACCTAACCCTAATACTCATCCTAAACCTAACGCTAAAACTAATGCTAACCCTAAACCTCACACTCACCATAACCCTCACACTAACCCTTACCATCACCCTAACCCTAACACTAACTCTCACACTAAACCTAAACTTCACCCTAACGCTAAGCCTACCGCTCCTCCTAACCCTCACCCTAAACCTAACCCTAAACCTAATCCTCACCCTATCTTTAACCTTAACCCAAACCCTCACCCTAACCCTCACCCTCACCCTAAACTTAATGCTAACCCTAATCCTAACCCTCACCCTAACCCTCACCCTTACACTAACCCACACCCTAACCTTCACCCTACCCTAACCGTAAACCTAACCTTCACGCTAACCCTCACCCTAATCCAAACCCTCACACTCACCCTAACCCTCACCCTAAACTTTACACTTACCCTAACCCTACACCTAACCCTCAGACTAACCCTAACCTTAACCCTCAGCCTAACCCTTATGCTAACCCTAAATATAAACCTAACGCTCACCCGAAACATAAACCTAACACTAACCCACACACTAAGCTTAACCCTCACCCTAACTATAACCCTAACCCCAGCCTTCACCCTCCCCCTGACCCTCACCTCAGCCTGACCCTAACACTAACCCTATTCCTAATCCTAACTCTCAGCCTCACACTCACCCTAACCATCACCCTAACCCTAACACTCACCCTAACCCTAACCCTAACCATCAGGCTAAACCTAACCTCAGGTTAACCCTCACCCTCACCCTAATCCTCACACTTACCCTAACAGTTACATAACTGAAACACTCACCCTCACCCTCACCCAAACCTCACTCTCACCCTAGCCCTCACCCTAACCCTAACACTAATCCTAACCCTAACCCTCAACCGACCCTCACCCTCACCCTAAACCTCACCATAACCCTCACCTTAAACCTAACCCTCACCCTTACGCTCACCCTATCCCTAACACTAACCCAACACCACACCCTCACTCTAACCCTCACCCTAACACTTATCCTCACAATAAACTTAATCCTAACCCTCACACTAACCCTAATCCTCACCCTATCCCTAACCCTAACCCGAAACCTCACCCTAACCCTCATCCTAAACCTTACACTCACCCTAACCATAACCCTCACCCTAAACCTAAAATTCACCCTAATCCTTACACTCGCCCTAACCCGCAAAATAACCCTAACCGTAAACCTAGAGCTCACCCTAACCCTCACCTTAACCATAACCCTAACCCTAACCATCACCCTAACCTTAACCCTCACCCTCACCCTAATTCTCACCCTAACCCTTATCCTCACACTAACCCTAAACCTTACCCTCACCCTAACTCTCACACTAACAGTAATCCTTACCCTATCACTAACCCTAACCCTAACCCTCACCCTAACCCTCACCCTAAACCTTACCCTCACCCTAACCCTAAAACTCACCCTCAACCTTAACCTCACCCTAACCCTTACCCTCACCCTAACCCGCAAACTAACCCTAACCCTAAACCTACGGCTCACCCTAACCCTCACCCTCATCATAACCCTAAACCTAACACTCACCCTAACCCTAAACCTCACCCTCACCCTAACCCTCACCCTAACACTTACCCTCACACTAAGCCAATCCCTAACCCTAACCCTAATTATCAAAAGAACCCTAAATCTAACACTAAACCTCACACTAACCCTAAACCTAACCCTAACCCTAACGGTGACACTAACTCTAACCCTAATCCTCAGCCTAACCCTCATCCTAACCATAACCCTAACCCTAATCCTAACCCTCACCCTCACCTTCACCCTAACTCTAAACCTAAACCTAACACTCACCCTCACCCTCACCCTGACCTAACACTAGCCTTAACCTTCACCCTAAAACTAACCCTCAACCTATACCTCACCCTCACCCTAACCCTAACCGTAACCCTAACCGTAACCCTCACCCTAACCCTAAAACTAACCTTAACCCTCATCCTCACACTAAACCTAACCCTAACCTATACCCTCACCACAACCTTAACCCTAAGCCTAAACCTAATCCTCACCCTAACCCTAACCATCACCCACACACTAACCCTCACCCGAACCCTCACCCTCACCCTCACTGTAACACTCCCCCTAACCCTAAACCTAATCCTAATCCTAAACCTAACCAGCACCCTCAAACTCACCCTAACCCTAAATCTAAATCTAACACTCACCCTCACCCTTACCCTAACCCTAACACTATCCCTAAGCCTCAACCTAAACCTAACCCTCACCCTAATCCTAAATCTAACCCTCACCCTCAAACTCACCCTAAGTCTAACGCAAACCCTAACCCTAACCCTCACCCTCACCCTCAACCTAACCCTCACACTCACCCTAAATCTCACCCTAAACCTGACCCTACTCCTGTCCCTACTCCTCACCCTAACCCTACCCTAACCCTCAACCTAACCCTAAACCTACCCCTAACGTTAACCCGCACCTTAAACCTAATCCTCACCTACAACCTAACCCTCACTCTCACTCTAAACATCAACCAAACCCTAACCCTCACCCTAAGCCTAACCCCAACCCTAATCCAAACCCTCACACTCACCCTAACCATCACCCTAAACTTTACTCTCACCCTAACCCTTACCCTCACCCTAACCCTAACCATAACCCTCACACTAACCATAACCCTCACTCTAACCCTAATCCTAACCCTGACCCTAACCTTCACCCTCACCCTTACCCTCAGGCTCAGCTTAACCCTAACCGTAATCCTATTCCTAATACTAACCCTCTGCCTCACCCTAAACATAACCCTAACCCTAACTTTAACCCTCACCCTAACCCTCACCCTCACCCTAAACATCACCCTAAACCTAATCCTCACCCTAAACCTAACACTACCCCTCACACTACCCCTCACCCTAACCCTAACCCTAACCCTCACCCTCCCTTTCACCCTCACCCTCAGCCTAACCCTAACCCTAACACTTATCCTAACCCTAACCCTCACCATAATCCTCCACCTAACCCTGACCATAACCCTCACCCTCACCCTAACACTAACCCTAACCCTAACTCTCACCTAACCCTAACCCTAACCCTCAACCTAACCCTAACCCTCACCCTGACCCTCACACTAAACCTAACCATAACCCTAACCCTCACCCTAACCCTTACCCTGACCCTAACCCTCACCCTAAACCTAACCCGAACCCTCACCTTAACCCTAATCTTCATCCTAAACATAAGCCTCACCCTCACCCTCACCCTCACCCTAACCCTAACCCTCACCCTAACCTTAAACCTAAACCTAATGTTAACCCTAAACCTCACCCTCACCGTAAACCTCACCCTAACCCTTACCTTCACCCTAACACTAACCCTAACCCTCACAATAAACCTAAACCTCACCCTAAACCTAACCCTAATCCTCACACTAAACCTAACACTCACCTTAAACCTAACACTACCCCTCAGCCTAACCCTCACCCTATTCCTAACTCTAACCCTAATCCTCACCCTATCCCTAACCTTAACCCTATCCCTCACCTTAACCCTCACCCTAACCCTAACCCTAACCCTCACCCTAACCCTAATGCTAACACTAACCCTCACCCTCCTATTAACCCTCACCCTCACCCTAACCCTCACTCTAACACTTACCCACAACCTAACCCACACCTGAACCCTAACCCTAAACCTAACCTTCACCCTAACCCTCACGCTACCCCTAACCATAACCCTAACCCTAACCCTCACCCGAACCTTCACGGTAACCCTAACCCTTATCCTCTCCATAACTCTCACTCTAAACTTTACCCTCAACCTAACCCAAACCCTATCACTAAAGCTAACACTCACACTAACCCTAACCCTTACCCTCAGCCTAGCCCTTATACTAACGCTAAACCTAACTGTAACCCTCACCCTAACCGTAACCCTAAACCAAAACCTCACACTCAACCTCCACTTCCCCCTCAGGCTTACCCTAAACATAATCCTAACCCTAACCCTGAACCCCACCCTCACCCTAACCCTAAACCTAACCCTAACGCTAACCCTCACCCTCACCCTAACTAACCCAAACCCTAACCCTAACAATATACCTAACCCTAACCCTCACCCTAAAACTAACTTTAACCTAATACTAACCCTATCCCTAAACCTCACACTCACTTTCATCCTCACCCTCAGCCTAACCCTAACACTAATCCTAACCCTAACCCACACCCTCACCCTAAACCTAACCCTAACCCTCACCCTCACTCTCACCCTCACACTAACCCTCAACCTCACCCTAAACATCACCCTAACTCTAACCCTCACACTAACCCTAATCCTAACCCTCACCCTAACCCTAAACCTCACCATAACCCTCACCCTCACAGTAACCCACACCCTAACCCTAACGCTAACCCTAACCCTCACCCTCACACTAACCCACACCCTAACTCTTATCCTCACACTAACGCTAACCCTAACCCTAACCCTAACTCTAACCTTCACACTAACCCTAACCCTCACCCTAACCCTATCCCTACACTTCACCCTGACTCTCATACTAACCCTAACCCTCAACCACACCCTAATCGTCACCCTCACCCGAACAGTCACCCTCACCCGAACACTCACACTCGCCCTAACACTCACCCTCACAATAAACATCACCCTAACCCTAAATCTCACCCTAATCCAAACTCTAAACCTCACCCTAAATCTAATCCTCAACCTAAACCTATCCCTCACCCTGACCCTCACCCTCACCCTAACCCTAACCCTAACCCTCACCCTTACCCTAACCCTAATACTCACCCTAAACCTAACCCTCACCCTCACACTAAACCTAACCCTCACCCTCACACTAATGCTGTGGACTGAAGAAACTGCTTCTTGTCCCGCTCTGTGCCCCACGTTGGGCGCCACCTGCCGCGGACCGGGTTCTGTCAGGACAACGGAGGATACCTAGGGGAGGAACCTGGAATAGGATGGGGAGATGGCAAACAGACAACTCACACACATTAGGAGTGGATGCTGAGTGCTGAGTGCGATTTAATGCAGAGGATAACAAACTTTTATAGCAAAAAGTCTCCATAAGAAAGGGCAAAAGGTTACATAATCTTGCTGCAGGGCTTCATTATTGGGCGGTCACCAGCTGGTCGCCTGATAGGCACTTGTTTCCGGCTTTACCTCTATTTTTAAGAAATACAATGGGTTTCGATGATTGTCACCAATTAACCACTACTTTTTTCTATAGAGGCCTTAACTGTCCCATTAAGATCTTTTCTGTTCCTTCTTTAATAGTAAACACCAAGGAGACTTAGATTTAGCAAGTCTCTTAGTAAATGAGGAAGTTCTTTCTCCTAAGTAGTTATCTCAGCAACTGCCATACATTCCTTCTGTTCTAGCCGCGCCTACAGCTTCTTGTAAATTTCTTACAATTCCTTCTGCTGGAGTGACTTTGTGAAACCTCCAATACTTTTATATTTACTTATATTTGTCTACTAGCCTCCATGAGAGGGGTTTCAGGGTAGCACTTAACTCTGGTGAGTTAGTCATATTTTTAAGACACTCCTCAGATATTGGAGTCGTCAACACTCTTAAGAAAGAGCTTTGAATAAGGGAACGTTGACAATGAGTAAGTACAATGAACAGCAAAAACAGTAAAAGATTAATAGGCACTCTTATGAGGAAAAGATAGGCAGAAACACATCTTTTCCAGGGGTTTTGCCAGCCTTTTCCCAGGAGTAGGCCTCTTAGAAGCCCTATTCTCCAAGGTAGACTTCGGTGAAGTCCCAAAACTTGGAGATAGGTTTCTGTAAAGCCCCATTCTCTGAGGTAGACTTCGGTGAAGTGCCAAAACTCAGAGATAGGTCTCGAGGCCCCTATCATGGTCTGATAGATGGTTTCCCATGCTAAGCAGACTCTACTGGGGTCGGCGTGGCCCGACAGAACCCAGTCCGCGGCACACTAAACCTGACCCTCATCCTAACCCTTACCCTCACCCTCACCCTCTCCCTCACCCTAACCCTCATCCTAACCCTAACCTTAAACCTAATGCTAACCCTAAACCTCACTCTCACCCTAACCCTCATCCTAACCCTTACCCTCAACCTAACCCTAACCCTAACCAACACACTAAACCTAACCCTCACTCTAACCCTAACCCTAAACCTCACACTAAACCTAACCCTCAACCTAACCCTAACCCTACCCCTGAGCCTAACCCTCACCCTATCAGTAACCTTAATCCTAACGCTCACCCTCAACCTCTCTTTCCCCCTCAGCCTTACCCTAACCATAACCATAATCCTAACACTCAACCTAACCTCACCCTAAACTTAACCCTGAGCCTCACCCTAACCCTCACCCTAACCATTACCGTCAACCTAACCCAAACCCTAATCCTAAACCTAACACTCATATTAACCGTAACCCTAACCCTCACCCTATCCCTTATACTAACCCTCAGCCTAAACCTCATCTTAACCCTAAAACTAACCCTAACCCTCACGCTAACCCTAATCATCACCCTCACCCTAAACTTTACCCAAACCCTAACCCTATCCCTAACCCTAACCCGAACCCTAACTCTACCCGAATACTCACCCACACCCTAAACCTGACTCTCACAATAAACAACAACCTAACACTAACCCTCAACCTAACCCTAACCCTAACCCTCACCCTAACCATTACCCTCACCGTAAACCTAAACCTCACACTAACCCTAAGCCTAACCCTCACCCTCACCCAAACCCTCACACTAACCCTATCCCTAACCCTCATCCTAACATTAACCCTCACCCTCACCCTCACCCTCACCCTAACCCTAACCCACAGCCTCACCCTAATCCTCACCCTAACCCTAACCCTAAACCTTACCTAACCGAAAAACTCACACTCACTCTCACCCTCAACCTAACCCTCAACCTAGCCCACCCCCTAACACTAACCCTCACCATAACCCTAACCCTCACACTCACACTCACCCTCACCCTAACCCTAAACCTAACCCTTACCCTCACCCTAACCCTAACCCTCACACTGAGCTTAACTCTCACCCTAACCCTAACCCTACCTTTCAGACTAACCCTCACCTTTACCCTAACTCTAACCCTCACCCTAACCCTAACCCTATCACTAACCCTCACACTAACCCTAACCTTAATAATGAACCTAACCCTCAGCCTCACCCTCACCATAACCCTAACACTCACCCTAATCCTAAACCTAACCCTAGTCCTCACGCTAACACTTACCCTCACCCTCACCCTAACCCTAACTCTCATCCTCACCCTAACCCTCACCCGAAGCCTTACCATCACCCTAACTCTAATCCTAACCCTAACCCTCACCCTAACCCTAAACCTATCCCTAACCCTCACCCTAACCCTAACCCTCATCCTACCTCACATTCAACCTAACTGTCACCCTAACCCTTACCGTCACCCTAAACCAACCCTAATCCTCACACTAAACCTAACCCTCACCCAAACTCTAATGTTACCCCTCACCCTAACCCTCACCCTCAACCTAACCCTAACCCTAATCCTCACCCTATCCTTAACCTTAACCCAAAACTACACCCTAACCCTCACCCTCACCCTAATGCTAACCATAACTCTCAGCCTCACTGTCACCCTCTCCCTAACACTTTACCCTAACCCTAACCCTCCCCCTAACCCTAAAACTCACCCTAACACTCACCCAAACCCTAACCCTCACCTTAACCCTAACCCTAACCTTTACCTTGATGCTAACCCTCACCCTCACTCTAAACCTCACCCTAACACTTACCCACACCCTTTCCCTCACTCTAACCATAACCCTAAACCTAAAATTGACCCTAACCCTCACCCTAACCCTAAACCTCACCCTCAACCTAACCCTCACCCTAACTCTTACCCTAACACTAAACCTAACCCTCACACTAACCCGAACCCTAATCCTCAGCCTAATCCTTATCCTAACCCTAAACCTAGCCCTAAACCTCACCCTAACCCTAAGCCTAACCCTTAGCCTAACCCTCATCCTAACCATAACCCTAATCCTAACCCTCACCCTAACCCTAACCGTAAACCTAAACCTCACCTAAACCTAAGCCTCACCCTCATCCTCTCAATAACCCTCAGCCTAACCCTAAATGTAACTTAATCCTAACACTCACCCTCACCCTTACCCTAACCCTAACACTATCCCTAACCCTCAACCTAACCCTAACGCTCACCCTAATTCTAAACCTAACCCTCACCCTCAAACTCACCCTAAGTCTAACGCAAACCCTAACCCTAACCCTCACCCTCACCCTCACCCTAACCCTCACACTCACCCTAAACCTCACCCTAAACCTGACCCTACCCCTGTCCCTACCCCTCACCCTAACCCTAACCCTAACCCTCAACCTAACCCTAAACCTAGGCCTAACGCTAACCCTCACCCTAAACTTAATCCTCACCCACACCCTAACCCTCACCCTCAACCGAACCCTCACCCTCACCCTCACCCTCATCCTCACCCTAACCCTCACACTCACTCTAAACATCACCCAAATCCTAACCCTCACCCTAACTCTAACACAAACCCTAATCCAAACCCTCACACTCACCCTAATCCTCACCCTAACCTTTACTCTCACCCTAATCCTTAAATTCACCCTAACCCTAACCATTATCCTCACACTAACCGTAACCCTCACTCTAACCCTAATCCTAACCCTGACCCTAACCTTCACCCTCACCCTGACCCTCAGCTTCAGCTTAACTCTAACCCTAATCCTATTCCTAATCCTCACTCTCACAATCACCCTCAACCTAAACCTAACCTTAACACTAACCCTCACCCTCACCCTCACCGAACACTCACCCTCACACTAACCATCACCTTAACCCTAACCATCACCCTAACCCTAACCACAGCTTAACCCTCACCCTCAACCTAACCTCACCCTAACCCTATCCCTAACCCTAAACCTAACCCTCAACCTAACCCTAACCCTTACCCTAAACCTAACCCTAATCCTATCCCTAAACCTAACCCTAACCCTCACACTCAACCTCACCCTCACCCTAACACTCACTGTCACCCTAACCCTCACCCAAAACCGAAACTTAACGCACACCCTAACCCTCACCCGAACCCTCACCGGAACCCTCACACTCACCCTAAGCCTAACGCTAACCCTCATCCTAACACTAACCCTGACCCTCACCCTCACCCTAAACCTAACCCACAACCTCACCCTAATCCTCACCCAAACCCTAACCCTCAACCTAGCCATCCCCCTAACACTAACCCTCACCCTAACCCAAACCCTCACCCTCAAACTCACCCTCACCCTAACCCTAAACCTATCCCTAACCCTCACAGTAAGCCTAACCTTCACCCTAACCCTAACCCTACCTCTCAGACTAACCCTCACCTTAACCCTAACTCTGACCCTCACCCTAACCCAAACCCTATCACTAACCCTCACACTAACCCTAAACCTAATACTGAACCTAACCCTCACCCTCACCCTCACAATAACCCTAACACTCACCCTAATCTTAACCCTAAAATTAGTCCTTACCCTAACATTTACCCTCCCACTCACCCTAACAATAACCCTCAACCTCACCCTAACCCTCACCCTAAGCTTTAATCTAACCCTAACTCTAATCCTACCCTAACCCTCACCATCACCCTAATGCTAATCCTAACCCTCAGACTCACACTAATCCTCACCCTTCCACTTACCCTCACCCTCACACTAAACCTCACCCTAACAATTACCCAAACCCTAACCCTCACCCTAAACCTAACCTTGACGCTAACCCTCACCCTCACCCTAAACCTCACCCTAACACTTACTCACACCCTTACCCTCACCCTAACCCTAACCCTAAACCTAAATTTTACCCTAACACTCACCCTAACCCTAACCCTCACCCTCACTCTAACTCTCACCCTAACCTTTACCCTCACCCTAACTCTTACCCTAACCCTAAGCCAATCCCTCACACTAACCCTAACCCTAACCCTCAGCCTAACCCTTATCCTAACCCGAAACGTAGCCCTAAACCTCACCCTAATCCTAACCCTAACCCTCAGCCTAACCCTCATCCTAACCCTAACACTAACCCTCACACTAACCCTAACCGTAAGCCTAAACCTCACCCTAAACCTAACCCTCACCCTCACCCTCTCCTTCACCTTCACCTAACCCTAATCATAACCCTCACCCTCACGCTCACCCTAACTCTAACCCTAAACCTAACCCTAACACCCACCCTCACCCTTACCTTTACCCTAACAATATACCTAACCCTCAACCTAACCCTAACACTCACCCTAATCCTAAACCTAACCCTCACTCTCAAACTCACCCTATCTCTAACCCAAACCCTAACCCTAACCTCACCCTCACCCTCAACCTAACCCTCACCCTAACCCTAATCCTCACTCACACCCTAACCCTCACCCTCAACCGAACCCTCACCCTCAACCGCACCCTCATCCTCACCCTCACCCTCACTCTAAACATCACCCAAAACCTAACCCTCACCCTAACCCTAACCCAAACCCTATTCCAAACCCTCACACTCACCCTAACCCTCACCCTAACCCTTACCCTCACCCTAACCCTAACCATAACCCTCAAAATAACCGTAACACTCACTGTAGCCCTAAACGTAACCCTGACACTGACCTTCACCCACACCCTGATCCTCACCCTCAGCTGAACCCTAACCCTAATCCTATTCCTATTCCTAACCCTCAGCCTCACATTAAACCTAACCCTAACCCTAACCCTCACCCTCACTCTAACCTTCACCTTCACCCTAAACATCATCCTAACCCTAACCCTCACCCTAACCCGAACCCTCACCCTGAACCTAACCTCAGCTTAATCCTCACCCTCACCCTAATCCTCACCCTAACCCTAACCTTTAACTAACTGAAACCCTCACCCTCACCCTCAGCCTAAAGCTCACTCTAACCCTTCCCCTCACCCTAACCCTAAACCTTAACCTAACCATAACCCAAACCCACAACCTCACCCTACCCCTCACCCTCACCTTATCCTAAACCTTATCCTAACCCTAAACCTAAAAGCAATCTTCACCCTAACCAAACCCTAACCCTAACCCTAACCCTCAGCCTATGCTCATCCTAACCCTAACCCTAACCCTAAACCTTACCCTAAAACTAACCCTAACCCTAACCCTCACCCTAACCCTAAACCTCACCCTCAAACTCACCCTAACCCTCAGCCTAAACCTAGTGCTAACCCTAATCGTAACACTCACCCTCAACCTAACTCTAACCCTAAACCAAATACTCCCACTCCCTCTCACCCTCACTCTAACCCTCACTCTAACAGTAACCCTCACCCTCAACCTCACCCTCAACTTCAGCCTAACACTAGTCTATACCCTAATACTAACCCTCAGCCTACCCCTGACGCTAACCCCAGCCATAACCCTAACCCTCACCCTAACCCTCACCCTCAGCATAGTCCACACCCTAACCCTAAACCTAACCCTCACACTAACCCTAAACCTAACCCTCAGCCTAAACCTTATCCTAACCCTAAACCTAAAGCTAACCTTCAACCTAACCAAACCCTAACCCTAACCCTAACCCTCACACTAACCCTAAACTTAATCCTCAGCCTAACCCTCATGCTAACCCTAACCCTAACACTAACCTTAACCCTGACCCTCAATTTAACCCTCCCCATAACCCTAACTCTATCCCTAAACCTCACACTCAACGTAACCCTAATCCTAACACTAACCCTAAACTTCATCTTAACTCTCACCCTAACCCTCACCCTCACCCTAAACATCACCCTAAACTTGACCCATACCCTATCCCTAACCCTAACCCTCACCCTAACCCTAACCTCAGCTTAATCCTAACCCTGATGTAAACGAAACCCTCACCCTCACCCTCACCCTCACACTAACCCTATCCCTAACCCTCATCCTAACATTAACCCTCACCCTCACCCTAACCCTAACCCACAACCTCACCCTAATCCTCACCCTAACCCTAACCCTAAACCTTACCTAAACGAAAACCTCACACTCACTCTCACCCTCAACCTAACCCTCAACCTAGCCCACCCCCTAACACTAACCCTCACCATAACCCTAACCCTCACACTCACACTCACCCTCACCCTAACCCTAAACCTAACCCTTACCCTCACCCTAACCCTAACCCTCACACTGAGCCTAACTCTCACCCTAACCCTAACCCTACGTCTCAGACTAACCCTCACCTTTACCCTAACTCTAACCCTCAACCTAACCCTAACACTATCACTAACCCTCACACTAACCCTAACCTTAATAATGAACCTAACCCTCAGCCTCACCCTCACCATAACCCTAACACTCACCCTAATCCTAAACCTAACCCTAGTCCTCACGCTAACACTTACCCTCACCCTCACCCTAACCCTAACTCTCATCCTCACCCTAACCCTCACCCGAAGCCTTACCATCACCCTAACTCTAATCCTAACCCTAACCGTCATCCACACCCTAACCCTAACTCTAAACCAAACCATAACCATAACCCTCCCCCTCCCCCGAACCCTCCCCCGAACCCTCACTCTCACCCTAACGCTCACCCTCATTCTAACCCTCACCCTAACCCTCACCCTCAACCTCACACTCACCCTAACCTTCACCATTACCCTAACCATAACCATAAGCCTCAAGCTAACCCTAACTCTAACCCTCCCCCTCACCCGAACCTTCACCCTCACCCTCACCCTAAACATCACCCTAACAATAACCCTGACCCTAATCCTAACCCTAATGCTCACCCTAACCGAAAACCTCATCTTAACCCTCAACCTCATCCTAAACTTCACCCTAATCTTACCCTAAACGTTACCTAAACTAAACCCTCACCCTCACGCTAACCTTAACCCTAAACCTAACCTGCACACTAACTCTAACCCTAACCCTCAGCATAAAGCTCATCCTAACCCTAACCCTAACCATAACCCTAACCCTCACCCTAACCCTAACCCTCACCCTCATCCTCACCCTCACCCTCACACTAAGCCTAACCCTAACCCTAATCCTAATCTGAAACCTCACCCTCACCCTAAACCTAACACTAACCATTATTCTGATCCTCACCCTCACCTTAACCCTAACCCTAACCCTCACCATCACCCTAAACCTCACCCAAACCCGAACCCTCACCTCAACCTAACCCTCAATCTCACCATAACCCTAAACCTAACCTTAATCTTCTCCCTAACCCTAACAATAATCCTATCCCTCACCCTAACCGTTATCCTCACACTTACCCTAAACCTAACCCTAAAACTCACACTAACCCAAAAACTCACCCTATCCCTGATCATACCCCTCACCCTAATCCTAACCCTAACCCTAATCCACACCCTAAATCTAACCCTAACCCTCACCCTCACCATAACCCTCATCCACACCCTAATCCTCACCCTCACCCGAACCATCACTGTCACCCTAACCCTCACACTCACCCTAAACATCACCCTAAACCTAACCCTCACCCTAACCCTAAACATAACCCTCACTCTCACCCCAACCCTAATCCTAACCCTAACACGAACCCTCACCCTAATCCTGACCCTCACACTCACGCTAAACCTAACCCTCACACTCACCCTAACCCTAACCCTACCCCTCACACTACCCCTCACCCTAACACTTACCCTCACCCTAACACAAACCCGAACCCTCACCCTCACCCTAGCCCTCACCCTAACACATATCCTAACCCTAACCCTAACCCTAAACCTAAACCTCACCCTAACCCTCACCTTCAAACTCACCCTAACCCTAACCCTAACCCTAACCCTAACCCTCACCCTCAACCTCATCCTAACCCAAACCCTAACTCTTATTCAAACCCTAACACTCACCCAGACACTAAACCTCACCCTAATCCTTAGCCTCACCCTCACCCTAACCGGAACCCACACCTTAACCTTAACCCTCACCCTACCCCTAACCCTAACCCTCAACCTCACACTCACCCTAACCCTAACCCTAACCCTCACCCTCACTCTAACCCTAAACCTAATGCTAACCCTAACCCTCATCCTCACCCTAACATTAACCCACCCCTCATCCTAACCCAAAACCTAACCCTAATGCTAAACCTAACCCTCACCCTCACCCTAACCCTCACCCTAACCCTTACCCTCACCCTCTCCCTAACCCTTACCTTAAACATACACATGAGCCTAACCCTCATCTTAACCCTTACCCTCACTATAAACCTAACACTAACCCTAATCCTCACACTAACACTAAACCAAAGTCTAACCATAACCCTCACTTTAACCCTCACCCTAATCCTAACCCTGACTCTCACCCTCACTGTAACACTAACACTAAACCTAAACCTCACCCTCACCCTAACCCCCACTGTCACCCTAACCCTCAATGTCACCCTAACCCTAACCCTCACCCTCAACCTCACCCTAACCCTTACCCTAACCATAAACTTAACCCTAACTCACAGCCTAACCCTCACCCGAACCCTCACCATCACCCTCAACCTCACCCTAACTGTAACCCTAAGACTCACCCCAAACCTAACCCTCACCCTAACCCTAAGTCTAACCCTCACCCTCAACCTAACCTTAACCCGAACTCTAACCCTATACCTCACCCTAACCCTAAGGCTAAACCGAACCCTAACTCTTACTCTCATCCTAATCCTCACCCTAAACCTTTGCCTCACACTAACACTAATCCTAACCCTCACACTAACCTTAACCCTCAACCTAACCCACAGCATCACCCTAACCCTCACCGTCACCCTAACCCTCACCTACACCCTAACCCTCTCCCTCACCCTCACCCTAATCATCAACATAACCCTAACCCTCAGGCTAACCCTAACCCTAAACCTCACCTTAACCCTAACCCTCACCTTCAACCTCACCCTCAGCCTAATCCTCACCCTAAACTTAAACCTAACCCTTTCCTAACCGAAAACCGCACCCTAACCCTAACCCTCACCTTAACCCTGGCCCTCACCCTACACCTCACCCTAAGCCAAACCCTAACCCTAACCCTCAAACTCAACCTCATCCTCAACCTCAGCCTCAACCTAAACCTAAACATATTCCTAACCCTCACCCTCACCCTCACACTCACTCTAAACCTAACTGTAAACCTAATGCTAACCCTAAACCTCACCCTCACCTTAACCCTAATTCTAACCCTCACCCTAACCCTAACCCTAACCCTAATGCTATACCCAACCCTAACCCTCACCCTAAGAATAATGCTAACCCTAATACTCAACCACAACCTAAACCTCACCCTAACCCTTACCCTCATCCTAACCCTCACACTAACCCTAAACCTAAACCTAAACCTCACCCAAACACTCACCCTAACCCTTACCCTAAACCTCACCCTCACACTGACCCTCACCCTAACCTTTACCCACACCCTCACCCTAAACCTAACCATAACCCTCACACTAAACCTAACCCTCACCCTAACCCTAACCATAATCCTCACCCTAAACCTCACCCTAACCCTAAATCTAACCCTCAAACTAACGCTAACCCAAAACATTACCCTAACCCTAACCCTCACACTCACCCTCAGCCTAACACTAACCCGAGCCCTAATCCTAACCCTAACACTCACCCTCACACTCACTTTAACTTGAACCCTAAACATAAACCTAACCCTCACCCTAACCATAAACCTATCCCTAATGCACACCCTAACCCTAAACATCACCCTAACCCTAAACCTAACCCTCACCCTCACCCTAACCCTAACTCTCACCCTAACTCACACCTTAACCCTAACGCTAACCCTAAACCTCACCCTCACCCTAAACCTCACCCTAACCCAAACCCTCACCATAGCCCTAAGAGTAACCCTAAACCTAATCCTCACACTCACCCTAACCCTAACCCTCACCCTCACCCTAAACCTCACCCTCACCTTAACACTCACCCGAATCCTAACCCTAACCCTCACCCCAACCCTAACCCTCACGCTAACCCTAACTTTAACCCTCACCCTAAAACTTAATCTAACCCTAACCCTCACTCTCACCCTAATCCTCAACCTAACCCTGATCCTTACACTAACCCTAACACTAACCTTCACACTAAACCTAATCCTCACCCTAAACCTAAACGTAACCCTCACCCTAACCCTCTCCCTAACCCTAACCCTACCCCTCATCCTACCCCTCACCCTAAACCTAAGCCTCACTCTTACACTTAACCTAACCCTCAACCTGACCGAAACTCTCACCTTCACACTAACCCTCACCCTAAACCTACCCCTCACCAACACCCTAACTCTCACCCTCACCCTCACCTTCACTCTCACCCTAATCTTCACCAACACCCTTAGCCACACCCTCAAATGAATCCTCACTCTCACTCTCACCCTCTCCCTAAACAACACCCTAACCATAAACCCTCAACTTAACCCTAACCCTAACCCTACCCCTAACCCTAACCCTAAACTTAAACCTCACCCTCACTGTAATCCTCAGCCTAAACCTAAATCTATACCTTTCCTGACCGAAAACCTCACCTTCACCCAAACCCTCACCTTAGCCCTGACCCTCACCCTAGTTCTCACCCTAAACCTAACGCTAAACTTAACCCTCACCCTCACTCTCACCCTCACCCTCACCCTCACCCTCAGCCTCACGCTAACCCTAAACCTAATCCTAACCCTAACCTGCACCATAAGCCTAACCCTAACCCTAATGCTAACCCTACCCCTCAACCTAACCCTAACACTCAACCTAAACCTAACCCTAATGCTAATGGTAACCCTAACCCTCTCCCTCATCCTAACCCTGACCCTAACCCTTTCCCTAACCCTCACCCTCACCCTATCCGTAACCCTAACACTCACCCTAACCCTAACTCTAACCCTAACCCTATTCCTACCCCTCAGCCTAACCCTCAACCTCACCCTAACCCTCACCATCTCCCTAACATTAATGATAAGCCTAAACATCAACCTTAATCTAACCGTTGCCCTAATCCTTACCCTCACCATAACCCTATCCCTCAACCTCAACCTAACCCTCACCCTAACCCTTACACTCACCCTAACCCTCACCCAACCCTAACCCGAACCCTAACCCTCACCCTAACCCCCACCCTAACATTCACCCTAACCCTAAAGCTAACCCTATACCTCAGTCTCACCCTATCCCTCACCCTAACTCTTATCCTCACACTAACCCTAACCCTAAACCTAACCGTAACCGTCACACTAAGCCTAAACCTCATCCTAACCCTAACCCTACCTCTCACCCTAATACTCAGCCTAACCCTAACCTTAACCCTAACCCGAACCCTAACATTAACCCTAATCCTCCCCCAACCTTAAACCTCATGGTCACCCTAAGCCTCACCCTCACCCTAACCCTCACCTACACCCTATCCCTTCCTATACCCTGAAGCCTAACTCTCAATCTAAACCTCACCCTCAACCTAAACATCACCCTAACCCTCACCCTCACCCAAACCCTAAACCTCAATCTCACCCACAACCTAACCCTCACCCGAACCCGAACCCTCTCACTCTCCCTAATTTTCACTTTCACCATAAACATCACCCTAACCCTAACACTCATCCTAACCCTAACCATAACCCTCACCCTCACCCTAACCCTAACCCTAACCCTAACCCTTACCCTAACCCACAGCGTAACACTTAGGCTAACCTTAACCCTCACTCTGACCCTAACCCTCACCCTAACACTTAGCATCACCCTAACCCTTACCCAAACCATAACCCTCACACTAAATCTAAGCCTCACCCTAACTCTAACCCTAAATCTGCCCCTCACCCTAACCCTAACCGTGAGGGCTAGCGTGAGCCTCACTCATACCCTCAACCTCAGCCTACCCTAAGCCTAACCCTAATCCTAAACCTAACCCTCACACTCACACTCACCCTAAACCTAACCCTAACCCTCATCCTCACACTAAGGCTAACTCTAACCAACCCTCAACCTCACCCTAACCCTTACCCTCACCCTAAACCTAACCCTAACCCTAACCCTCACACTAACCCTAAAACTACCCCTCAGCCTAACCCTAAGACTCACCCTAAACCCAACACTGATGCTAACACAAATGTTCACTCTCAACCTAAGCCTCAGCCTAACCCTTACCCTCACCATAACCATATCCCTCACCCTCAGCCTACCCCTTCCTCTCACCCTATCCCTCAACCTAACCCAAACCCTAACCCTAACCCTAAACTTCCACCTAACCATCACCCTAACCCTCACCCTAGCCCTAACCCTAACCCTCACCCTAACACTAAACCTAAGCCTAACCCTCACCCTCACCGTAACTGTCATCCTAACACTTAACCTCACCCTAACCCTAACCCTAACACTCACCCTAACCCTAACCCTCACCCAAACCCTCACTCTCTCCTTCACCCTCACCCTAAACATCACCCTAACCCTAAACCTCACCCTAATCCTAACCCTTACCCTCACCCTAAACCTAACCCTCACCTTAAACTTCACCCTCACCCTAATCCTCACCCTAGCCCTCATCATAAACCTAACCCTAAACTTAACCCTCAGCCTCACCCTTAGCCTCACCCTCAGCCTCACCCTAACCCTAACCCTTACCCTCACCATAACCCTATCCCTAACTCTCAACCTAACCCGCACCCTAACACTTACGCTCACCCTAACCCTCACCCAACCCTAACCCGAACCCTAACCCTCACCCTAAACCCCACCCAAACCTTCACCATAACCCTAAGGCTAACCCTAACCCTCAGTCTCAACCTAACCCTCACCCTAAACCTTATCCTCACACTAACCCTAACCCTTACCGTAAAGGTCACACTAAGCCTAACCCTCATCCTAACCCTAACCCTACCTCTCACCCAAAGCCTCACCCTAACCCTATCCCTAACCGTAATGCTCAACCTAACCCTAACCCTCACCCTCACCCTAATCCTCACCCTCAACCTAACCCTAACCCTTACCAAAACGAAAGCCTCACACTTAACCTCACCCTCGCCCTCACCCTCAGCTTATCCCTTACACTAACCCTAATCCAAACCCTAACTCTTACCCTCAACCTAAACCTAACCCTAACCCTAATCCTCACCGTCCCCCTCTCACTCACCCTCACCCGCACCCTAATCCTCACGCTCTACCTCACCCTAACCCTAACCCATAAAGTCACCCTTAACATCAACCTAAACATAACTGTCACGCTAACCCTAACCCTTACCATAATCCTAACCCTAACCCTAACCCTCACCCTAACTCTAAACCTAACCCTAAGCCTAACCCTCACCGTAACTCTAACAATAACCCTAACCCTAAATGTCAACCTAACCCTCATCCTAACGCTAACCCTAACACTAACCCTAACCCTGACCCACAATCTAACCCTCCCCTTAACCCTCACCCTCACCCTAAACATCACCCTCACCATAACCCTAACACTAACCCTAACCCTGACCCTCAATCTAACCCTCCCCTTAACACTCACCCTCACCCTAAACATCACTCTCACCCTAACCCTAATCCTAACACTAACCCTAAACCTCACCCTAACCCTAACCTCAGCTTAACCCTAACCCTGATGTAAACTATACCCTCACCCTCACCCTCACCCTAATCCCTAACCTACCCCTAACCCTGACATAAAGGAAACCCTCACCCTCAACTTCACACTAACCCTCACCTTAACCCTCACCTTAATCTTGACCCTGATCTTAACCCTCATCCTAACTCTAACACTAAACCTAAATCTCACCCTCACCTAATCCTCACAATCACCCTAACCCTCCCCCTAAACCTCACCCTCACCGTAGCCCTCATCCTCACCCTAACCCTAACACTAACCATCAACCTCACCCTCACCCTCTGGCTAAACCTAACCCTACCCTAGCCCTAAACCTCACCCTCACCCTCACCCTCACCCGCACCCTAACCCTAAAAATAACCCTAACACTAACACTAACACTAAACCTCAACCTCACCCTAACCCTAATCCTAACCCTAACTCTAATCCTAAACCTCACCCTAACCCTCACCCTAACTCTAACCCTCACCCTAACCCGAACTCTCACCCTAACCCTAACACTAACCCTAACCCTTACCCTCACAAACACCCTAACCGTAACCCTTACCCTCACTCTAACCCTAACCCTAACAGTAACCCTAACCCTAAACCTAGTCCTCACACTCATCCTAACGCTCATCCACACTTTAATCCGAACCCTCACCCGAACCCCAAACCGAACCCTAACCCTAACCCTAAACCTAACCCTAACACTCCCACTAAACTTAACCCTCACCCTAACTGTAACCCTAGCCATCAGCCTAAACCTCACCCTAACCCTAACCCTACCCCAAACCCTAACCCTCACACTAAACCTAACCCTCACCCTATCCATAACCCTACCCCTCAGCCTAAGACTCACCCGAACCCTAACCCTAACCCTAACCCTAATCCTCACCCTATACCTAACCCTAACCCTAACCCTCACACCCACTCTAGCCCTCACCCTAAAATTACCCTAAGCCGATCCCAAACCCTAAACCTCACCCTCATCTTAACCCTCACCCTAACCCTTCTCCTCACCATAAACCTAATCATGAACCTAAACTTAACCCTAAAACTCACACTAAACCTAAGCCTCACCCTAACCCTAAGCCTACCCCACAGCCTAACCCTCATCCTAACCCTAACCATAACCCTATCCCTCACCCTAACCCTAACCCTAACATTAACCTAACCCTCCCCCTAACCGAAACCCTAACCTCACCCTAACACTCACCCTCAGCCTAACCCTAAAGCTAATCCTAATCCTAAACCTAACCCTCACCCACACCCTCACCCTAACTCTAACCCGAACCCTAACCATAACCCTCCCCCTCACCCTCACCGGAACCCACACTCTCACCCTAATGCTCACCCTCACTCTAACCCTCGTCCTCACCCTCACCCTCAACCTCACCCTCAACCTCACCATCACCCTAATCCTAACCCTAATCATAACCCTCATGCTAACCCTAACTCTAAACCTAACCCTCACACTCACCTTAACCCTAACCCTCACCTTAACCCTAACCCTAAACCACACCCTAACCCTCACCCTCACCCCCCACCTCAACCTCACACTCACCCTAACCCTCACCATCACCCTAAACCTAACCCTAACCAAAACCCTCTCGCTAACCCTAACTCTAACCCTAACCTCACACTCACCTTAACCCTAACCCTCACCCTCAACCTTACCGTAACCCTAACCCTTACCCTAACCCTCACCCGCACCCTTACCGTAACCCTAACCCTTACCCTAACCCTTACCGTCAACCTCACCCTCACCGTGACCCTCACCCTAAGCCTAACCCTAACCCTAATCCTAAACCTAACCCTCACCCTCACCCTCACCCTAACCCTCATCCTAAATCTAACGGTCACCGTCACCCTAAACCTAACCCTAACAATCACCCTCATCTTCACCCTTACACTTACCCTAACCGTAACCCTCACCCTCACCCTAACCCTAACCCTCACACTAAACCTAACCCTCACCCTCACCCTAACCGTAACCCTACGCCTCACCCTAGCCCTCATGCTCACCCTAACTCTAACCCTAAACCTAACCTCAAGCTAACCCTAACCCTCACCCTCACCCTCACCTAACCCACACACTTAACCCTAAACGTAACCCTCAGCCTAACGCTCATCCTAACCCTAAACCTAAATCTCATCCTCACCCTCACCGTTACCGTAACACTAACCCTAAAAATAAACCTAACCCTAACCCTCACCCTAACCATACCACTCACCCTAACCCAAACCCTCACCCTAACACTTACCCTCACACTAACCCTAACCCTAACACTAACACTAACCCTCACACTAACCCTAACCCTAACCCTAACCCTAAACCTCAACCTCACCCTCACCCTCAGCCTAACCCTAGTACTTACCCTCAACCTATACCTTCCCCTCAACCTAACCCTAACCCTAACCCTCACCCTCACCCTCACCCTCACCTCACCATAACCCTATCCCTCACCATCCACCTAAACCTAACCCTAACACTTGCCCTCACCTTAACACTCACCCTAACCCTAACCCTGAACCTAACCCTCACCCAAATGCTCACCCTAACACTAACACTAAACCTATCCCTCACCCTCAGTCTAACCCTCACCCTAAAGCTTACCCTCACCCTAAACCTAATCCTCACACTAACCCTAAACCTAACCCTAAACCTAACCTTCACCTTAACCCTCACCTTAATCCTGACCCTGATCTTAACCCTCAGCCTAACTCTAACATTAAGCCTACATCTCACCCTCACCTAACCCTCATCATCACCCTAAACCTCACCCTAAACCTAACCATCACCCACACGCTAAACCCCCCCTCACCCTCACCCTCGCCCCAAAGCTAACACTAACTTTAAACTTCACCATCACCATCATACTAACACTAATCCTAAACCTAACCCTCACACTCACCCTAAACCTAACCCTAACCCTCACCGTCACCCTCACCCTTACCCTAACCCCAAACCTAACCATCAGCCTAACCTTAACACTAAACCTAACCCACACCCTAAACCTAACCCTAACCCTAAACCTCACCCTCACCCTAACCTTCAACCTCACCCTAAACCTCACCCTCATCCTAACCCTCACCTTAATCCTAATCATAAGCCTCTCCCTCACGTTAAACCTCACCCTAACCCTTAACCTTAACCTAACCCTAACACTAACCCTAACCCTCACACTAAATCTAAACCTCACCCTCACCCTAACCCTAACCCTACCCCTCACATTAACCCTAACACTCATCCTAACTCTAACCCTAACCCTCACCCTCACCCAAACCTGAACCCTCACCTCAACCTAACCCTCACTCTCACCCTAACCCTAAACCTAAACCTAATCCTCTCCCTAAACCTCACCCTCACCCTCACCCTCACCTTAAGCCTAACCCTAACCCTAATCCTAAACCTAACCCTCACCCTCACCCTAAAATTAACCCTAACCCTAATCCTAAACCAAAACCTCAACTTAACCATAAATCTAACACTAACCATCCCCCTCACAAGCACCCTTACCCTAACCCCAATCCTATGACTTACCCTCACCCTAACCCTAACAATAACCCTATCCCTCACTCTAACCCTTATCCTCACACTTACCCTAAACCAAACCCAAAAACCTCACACTAACCCTAAACCTCACACTAACCCTAACCCAACCCCTCACCCTAAACCTCACCCTAATCCTAACCCTAACCATAACCCACACCTTAAACCTAACCCTAACCCTCACCCTCACTTTAACCCTCACCTTAATCCTAACCATGACCCTAACCCTCACTGTAACGCTAACACTAAACCTAAAACTAACCTTCACCCTAACCCTCACTGTAAGCCTAAACATCACCCTAACCCTCACCCTCACACTCACCCTAACCCTAACACTAACTCTCACCCTAACCCTCACTCTAACCCTTAACCTTACCCTAACCCTACCCCACAACCTCACACTAAACCTAACCCTCAACCTCATCCCAACCCTAACCCTAACCGTCACCCTAACACTTACCCTCACCCTAAACCAAACCCTAACCTTCACCCTCACCTAGCCCTCAACCTTACACTAATCTTAACCCTAAACCTGACCCTCACCCTCACCCTGACCCTCACTCTAACCCTATCCCTAACCCTAACCCTCACCCTCACCGTCACCCTAACCCTAACTCTAATTCAAACCCTAACCCTCACACACACCCTAAACCTCACCAGAATCCTTAGCCTCACTCTCACCCTAATTGGAACCCACAACTTAACCTTAACCCTCACTCTAACCCTGAACCTAAAACTGAACCTAACACACACCCTAAACCTAACCCTAACCCTCACCCTCAAGCTAACCCTAAACATAATGCTAACCCTAAATATCATCCTCACCCTAACCCTAAACCTACCCCCACCCCACCCTAACCCAAACCCTAAACCTAATGCTAACCCTAACCATCAACCTCACCCTAACCCTCACTCTAATCTTTACCCTCACCCTCTCCCTCACCCTTACCCTAAACCTACCCATCAGCCTAAACCTCACCTTAACCCATACCCTCACTATAAACTTAAAACTAACCCTAATTCTCACACTAACCCTAAACCTAATCCTAACCATAACCCTCACTTTAACCCTCACCCTAAGCCTAACCCTGAACCTAACCCTCACTGTCACCCTAACCCTCAACGTCACCCTAACCCTCAACCTAACCCTAACCCTCACCCTAAATGTCCCCCTAACCCTTACCCTCACCACAACCTTAACCCTAACCCACACCCTAACCCTCACGCGAAACCAAACCCTCACCCTCACCCTCATCCTAACCGTAACACTAACACTCACCCCAACCCTAACCCTCACCCTAACCATAACTCTAACCCTCACCCTCAACCTAACCAACACCTGAACTCTAACGCTATACCTCAAACTACCCTTAATGCTAAACATAACCCTAAATCTTAGTCTCATCCTAATTCTCACCCTAACCCTTTTCCTCACCCAACCCTAATCCTAACCCTCACACTAGCCCTAACCCTCAACCTAACCTTCACTGTCACCCTAACCCTCACCCTAATCCTAACCCTTACCTACACCCTAACCCTCACCCTCACCCTCACCCTAAAAATCACCCTAACCCTAACCCTCAGCCTAAACCTAACCCTAACCCTCACCTTAACCCTAACCCTCAACTTCAACCTCAGCCTCAGCCTAATCCTCACCCTAAACATAACCCTAACCCTTTCCTAACCAAAAACCGCACCCTCACCCTAGTCCTCATCCTAACCTTCGCTCTCACCCTAGCCCTCAACTTAAGCCTAACCCTAACCCTAACCCTCAACCTCAACCTCATCCTCAACCTCAGCCTCACCCTAAACCTAATCCTAAACCTAACCCTCACCCAAACCCTCACGGTAACCATAACCGTAAACCTAATGCTAACCCTAAAACTGACCCTCACCTTAACCCTAATCCTAACCCTCACCCTAACCCTAACCCTAAGCCTAATGCCATACCTAACCCTAACCCTCACACTAAGACTAATGCTAACCCTAATATTCAACCACAACTTAAACATCACCCTAACACTTACCCTCATCCTAACCCTCACCTTAACCCTAAACCTGAACCTAATCCTCATCCAAACACTCAACCTAACCCTTACACTAACCCTATTCTTCACCCTCACCCTAACCCTCACCATATCCCTTATACTCACACTAACCCTAACCCTAACCCTACACCTCACACTAACGCTAACCTTTAACTCAACCCTAACCCTATCCCTCACCCTAACCCTAAACCTAACCCTCATCCAAATGCTCACCCTAACCCTAACACTAACCTTATCCATCACCCTCACCGTAACCCTCACCCTAACGCATACCCTCACCCTCAACCTAACCCTAACCCTAACACTCTACCTAAACCTAACATAACACTAATGCTAACCCGAACCCTCACCATCACCCGAACCCACTCCCTCACCCTAACACTCAGCTAATCCTCACCCTAACCCTAACATTACCTAATCAAGACCCTCACCCTCACACTCACCTTCACCCTAACCGTCACCCTCACCCGATCCCTCACCCTAACTGTAACCCTAACACTAAACCTCACCCTCATCCTCAACCTCAGCCTAACGCTATCCCTATCCCTAATCCTAACTGTCACTCTCAACCTAAGCCTAACCCTAACACTCATCCCTCAACCTAAGCCTCACCCTAACCCTAACGCTAACCCTAACCCTCACCCTCATCCTAGCGCTCAACATAACCCTAACTGTAATCCTAAATCTAACCCTAAACCTCATCTTCACCCTCACCCTCACCCTCACCTTCAGCCTAATCCTATCCCTAACCCTAATACTAACTCTAAACCTAAACCTAACCCTACCTCTCTACTCCTAACCCTAGCCATCACCCTCACTCATACCCTCAACCTCAGCCTAACCCTAACCCTAATCCTAAACCTAACCCTCACACTCACACTCACCCTTACCCTAAACCTAATCCTCACCCTCAACCTAAGTGTAACCCTAAACCTCACCCTCACCCTAACCCTTAACATCCCCCGAAACCTAACCCTAACCCTAACCCTTAAACTACCCCTCAGCTTAACTCTAACCCTCACCCTCAACCCAAACCTGATGCTAACACAAATGCTCACTCTCAACCTAAGCCTCAGCCTAAAACTTACCCTCACCATAACCCTATCCCTCCCCTCTCCCTAACACTCACCCTAACCCCTCCCCTCATCCTAACCCTCACCCTAACCCAAAGCCTAACCCTAATCCTAACCTTCACCCTAAGCCTCACCCTAACACTCACAGTAACCCTAACCCTAACCCTCACCCTCAAACTCACCCTAACCCTAAACCTAAACTTAACCCTCACTCTCACCCTAACTATCATCCTAACCCTTACCCTCGCCGTAAACCTAACCCTAACCCTAACCCTAAAACTCAACCTAAACCTAACCCTAACCCTAATGCTAACCTTAACCCTCACGCTCACCCTAACCTGGACCCTAACCCTTACCCTTAACATCACCCTCACACTCACCCTAACCCTAACCCTTACACTCACCATAACCCTATCCCTCACTCTCAACCTAACCCTCACCCTAAACCTTACGCTCACCCTAACCCTCACCCAACCCTAACCCGAACCCTAACCCACACCCTAACCCCCACACTAACCTTCACCCTAACCCTAACGCTAACCTTAACCCTCAATCTCAACCTAACCCTCATCCTAACACTTATCCTCACATTAACCCTAACCCTAACCGTAAACCTCACACTAAGCCTAACCCTCTACCTAACCCTAATCCTCACCCTCACCATAATCCTCACCCTAAACATAACCCTAACCCTTACCTAACCGAAACCCTAACCCTGACCCTCACCCTCACCATCAGCCTAACCCTTACCCTAACTCTAATAGTACTCTAACTCTTATCCTCACCCTAAATCTAACCCTAACCCTAATCCTCATGGTCACCCTCCCACTCACGCTCACCCTCACCCTAAACCTCACGCTCAACCTAACCCTCACCCTAACCCTCACCGTCACCCTAAACATCACCCTAACCTTAACCCTCATGCTAACCCTAACCCTTACCCTACACTAACCCTAACCCTAACCCTAACCCAAAACCTCGCCCTAAACCTTATGCTAACCCTAACTCTCATCCTCACCCTAATCCTCACCCTAACCCTTATCCTCACACTAACCCTAAAACTAACCCTCAGCATCACCCTGACCCTCAACCTAAACCTAAAACTAACGCTCACCCTGGACCTAACCCTTACCCTAAAACTAAACCTCACACTAACCCACACCCTAACCCTCACCCTAAACTTAAACCTCACCCTCACCCTCACCCTTAACCTAACCTTTACCCTATCCCTAACCCTTCCCCTCAACCTAACCCTCACCCTCACCCTAACCCTAACACTAACCCTCACCCTAAACCTAACCCTAAGCCTAATCCTCACCCTAAACCTAAACCTAACCCTCATCCTAACCCTAAACGTTACCTGAAACCTAACCCTAAACCTAAACCTAACCATACCCCTAACCCTTACCCTACCCTAACCCTAACCCTAACCCTAACCCTCACACTAAACCTTATGCTAACCCTAACTCTCATCCTCACCCTAATCCTCACCCTAACCCTTATCCTCACACTAACCCTAACCCTAACCCTCAACATCACCCTAACCCTAAACCTAAACCTAAAACTAAGGCTCACCCTGAACCTAAACCTTACCCTTACCCTAAACCTAAACCTCACACTAACCCTCACCGTAACCCTCACCCTAAACCTCACCCTCACCCTCACCCTAACCCTAACCTTTACCCTATTCCTAACCCTACCCCTCAACCTAACCCTCACCCTCACCCTAACCCTAACACTAACCCTCACCCTAAACCTAACCCTAACCCTAACCCTCACCCTAAACCTAAACCTAATCCTCATCCTAACCCTAAACCTTACCTGAAACCTAACCCTAACGCTAAACCTAACCATAACCCTAACCCTCACCATCAACCTTACCCTCACCCTAACCCTAAACCTAACCCTAACCCTCACCCTAACCCTAACCAGAATCCTAACCCTAACCCTCACCGTCACCATCACCCTCACCCTAACCCTCAATCTCAAACTCACCTTCACCCTAACCCTCAAACTAAACCAAACCCTCACCCTAACCCTAACAATCTCCCTAACACTAACCCTACCTTTCACCCTAACCTTAACCCTAAATGTCACCCTAACCCTAACCCTCACCCTCACCCTCACCCTCTGCCTAACACTAACCGTAACCCTAATCCTAACCCTAACTTTCACCCTCATACTCACCCTAACTCAAACCCTAACCCTAACCCTAACCCTATCCCTAATTCTCACCCTAATCCTAAACCTCATCCTAAACCTAACCCTCAATCTCACCCTAACCCTAACCCTATCCCCCACCATAACCCTAATGCTAACCCTATCCCTCACCCTCACCCTAAACCGCACCCTAAACCTTACCCTCACAATAAACTTAACCCTAACCCTAAACCTAATACTCACACTAACTCTAACCATCACCCTCACCCTAACCTTCACCGTCACCTTAAACTTCACTCGAACACTAACCATCACCCACACACTAACCCTCACCCGAAACCGAAACCTCTACCTCACTCTCACCCTAACCGAAATCCTAACACTCACCCCAAACCTAACCCTCAACCTAACCCTAACTCTAACCCTCACCCTCAACCTAACCCTAACCCTAATTCTAACCGTAAACCTCACCCTAACCCTAACACTAAACCTAACCTTAACTCTTACTTTCATCCTAAACCTCACCCTAAACCTATTCCTCACACTAACCTGAACCCTAACCTCACACTAACCCAAACCCTAACCCTAACCCTAACCCTAACCCTAACCCTCACCCTGAACCTAACCCTAACCCTTTTCCACACCCTCACCCTGACCCTCACCGTCACCCTAAACCTCACCCTAAAACTAACCCTCAACTATACCCTAAAACTCACCATCACCTTCACCCTCACCCTCATCCTAGACATCACCCAAACGCTAACCCTCAGCCTAACCCTAACCCTAAACCTCACCTTAACCCTAACGCTCACCTTCAACCTCACCCTCAGCCTAATCCTCACCCTAAACTTAAACCTAACCCTTTCCTAACCGAAAACCGCACCCTCACCCTAACCCTCACCCTAACCCTCGCCCTCACCCTAGGCCTCACCCTAAGCCAAACCCTAACCCTAACCCTCAAACTCAACCTCATCCTCAACCTCAGCCTCACCCTAACCCTAAACCTAATCCTAACCCTAATCCTCACCCCCACCCTCACTCTAACGCTAACCCTAAACCTCACCCTCAACTTTACCCTAGTCCTAAACCTCACCCTCAACCTAACCCTAACCCTAATGCTATACCTAAACCTAACCCTCACCCTAAGACTAATTCTAAGCCTAATACTCAACCTCACCCAAAACCTCACCCTAACACTTACCTGTAGCGACCGTCTACTCGACCAGCGAGAAAAAACGACCACCACACCAGGATCACGCTTTATTGGAGAGCCTTTTAGTTGTAGGAGAGCTTGGGCACGAGAGAGCGTGCACCCGAAACATAGCCGCTTATATAGGGAAATAGGAACGCAGGTCGGTCTATTGTTGGTCGCCTGCCTTTCACGGTCACAAGGTGTCATGGGATTGGCTGGGGACTCTACCTGGCTCACGCACGCGCACAGCCCAGGCGTCCCGCCAAGCACCGTCTGAGGTGGTTACCTCAAAGCTGCAAGGGAGTGGGCGGAGTCTCGCCTCGGCTCCCTACAGTTCCCCCTTCTTTGTTTTATGGCAACAGGTAAGAGTAGAGGTTGGGCCTCTGTCTAAAACATTAATGAGAGGACCTTGCACTGGCCTTCGCCTGAGGGGTGCCTTCCCCAGTGATGACCAGGCCCGTCCGATGCCTTTTTTGCAGAGGTGGGATCTTGGGCATCAATCCACTTGCAACCCAGCATGCTCTTCTTGAGGAGATGTGAACCATCTCCTCAAGTGCAGTGCACTTGCCTTGCACCCTGTCCCAAATTGCAAATTGCATACCTGTCCCAGTGCAATGGGATCCCCTGATCCCTCGGGGTGCTAAGTCTATGCAGAATGGTAAGGCTTAACTGCCTCTTAGGGCCGACAGCCAAATCTGGGGTGAGGATCCACTCTCCAAAGCGGCTAATGCTTGCAAGATAACAACCTTGTCCCTTCTGGTTTGGGCTCGAAGGCGACAGACCAACCATAGGCAGACCACGCATCCTCCCAAGCAGCAGGCTAAAAACATTCCGACTCCCACCCACTCTTTGAAAAAGGACACCGCAGAGGCAATCCAGTCAGTAAATTGTAACAGCCCACAGCATCATTGGTTTAGCTATCACAGGGATTGCTATTAGCACTGTTGCTAACAGCAGGAAGATCAGCTGCATCAGGAGACGAGTGGATGGCATCTTCAAGAGGGGGTTCTTCTGCAGTCTCCACCGGCCTGGTCAGTCTCGTTGGCACCCAGTGAGGTACTTCTTGACTCTGTGGAAAAACACAAACAGCTCCCCTGGATCTCGTTATTACCGGATCCGGTCCATACCATTTATTATTAATAACATCCTTCCACATAACCATGTCTTTAGTATCCATGGAGTCTCTTGTCATATGCCGATCTGCGGCAGACTGATCGTTGTCATTTAGAATTAAAAAATTAAGGGTAAAGAGCGCAAGAGAAAGTCTTTTCCTGGGGGACGCGGACTCAGCAATTCCCCCTTTTTGCTTTTGAAGCATTTCTTTTATGCTTCTATTAGCTCTTTCCACTATACCTTGTCCTTGAGGATTGTAGGGCAATCCGGTGGTGTGGGCAACCTGCATTTGTGCGCAAAAGGCGCAAAAACCATGGGAAGTATAAGCAGGGCCATTATCCGTCTTGAGTCTAAGGGGCTTTCCCCAAGCTGCCCAAGCTTCTAAGCAGTGTATTCTGACGTGAGACACCTTTTCTCCTGCCAGAGGTGTGGCATGAATGACACCAGAAAAGGTGTCCACCGACACATGTAAATATTTCAACTTACCAAATTCCGTCAGATGAGTAACATCCATTTGCCATAGGGCGTTTGGTCTCAACCCCCTGGGGTTTACCCCCACATGGGGAGGATGAAGAAAGGTAACACAAGATTTACAGGCTTTAACAATATCTCTTGCCACATGCTTGGACAAATTATATCTTTTCCTAAGGGTATTAGCAGGTACATGATACAATCTATGAAAGTCTTTTGCCAATTCTACAGGATCAGCAGCAACCAGAGCCACAGCCCGAGTTGCCTGGTCCACCAAATCATTACACTTTGCCATCGGGCCCGGCAGCATAGAGTGGGCGCGAATATGTCCAATATAAAAAGGATGTTTTCTGTTTAAGATAAGGGATTGAATCTGTAACAAAACATTAGAAATTGTACTGGCCTGCTTAACTGAAGCAGCAACTTCAAGAGAAGCAACGGCATTTACAACATATAATGAATCAGAAAATAAGTTAAAAGGTTGATCAAATCTTTTAAAAACTTCAAGCACAATTAAACATTCAACAGCCTGTGGGGCATTCGGCCGAAAATTAAAAACCACCGGCTGTTTGTGTCCTTGAACAAAAAAGGCACCTTGTCCAGATTTTGATCCATCCGTAAAGATCATCAGAGCATCAGCCAAGGGCTCCTTTGAAGTGACAACAGGAAAATACACTAAATTTTTGTTAACTATGGCAAGCAGAGGATGCTTAGGTAATGATTATCAATTACATTTGGAAATGAGCAAACAAGAATTGCCCACATATCCACTGTGGCTGCTAAAATTTGAACTTGCTCACGGGTGTATGGAATAATTAATTTATCTGGAATTTTTGTAAAGTGCATTAAACAATACTTTATACCCAAAATTGCCTGTTTTTTTTAATTTAATTTTATTTAGTTTTTATTTTTTTTATTTTTATATTTTTTTTCTCAGATCAAAATTGCCAGTTTAGCCACTAATTCAGGGAAATATTGAACAGTTTTTGCTCCCACAGAATCATAGCATTAATAGTTAGCCTTTGAAGCAAGGCAGTGGTATAATTGGCCGTCACTCCATAAGTCCTGACTGCCTCAACTAAATCCTTAAGCTGGGAGTAGGAAACCAGCTCAAGAATTCTCTTATTGGTAATGGGATTCTCAAAGACTGGGAAAGCGGCTGCTAATCGCGACCAGGTGTTTTCTTTTATAAAGTGACTCTTCCCTGCCGGCAGGCACGGCGGGGGGGCTGACGGGTGAGGGGCAGCTCCGTTTCCTCTTCCTGGCTGCTGCGGTACTCCCACCCCTAGGGGGCGCCACCCCCCATTTCTGTCTGCCTCGTGCTCCGCCGCAGCCTCTTCTAACTCTTCACTATCAGCTGGATCGAGCTGCTCTCCCTCCTCCTCTAACATTTCTTCCTCTGAGTCACTCACAAGATTACTATATTCTTGGTCTCGCCCTTCCACATGTAGGGCTGAGAACCGGTTTGCTTTTAAAGAAGGGCATGGGGGTCTCCTTGAGACCCCCTCCTCTCTAAAACCCTTCTCCTTTTGTGAGGGCTGCAGTCCCTCCTGCTTTAATTCTTTAGGATCCTTTTGTCTTTTTTCCCTTTTTCTTTTAGGCCTATTTTCCTCCCCCTTACTGTATGCTGACTCTGATAGACTATCCTGATGCCGTGTTAGTACTTTGCATCCTTCCTGGATTAAATCAAACCCTCCCTCCTCGAGGCAAGTGCGCACCATCAAAAAGACAAGCCACAAAGGAAGAAGCAATGCAAGCAACCAATAAATATCTAAATCTACAGTGAACAGCATACCGGGGGATATTTACCGACGTCCCCTCTCCGCGTGTTGAGTTCTGGCTCCGGTTCGGCCTCTCGCGCGGGTCCCGTCCCTGGTTCGTTCCCGGGTTTCGGCACCACTTGTAGCGACCGTCTACTCGACCAGCGAGAAAAAACGACCACCACACCAGGAGTCTTCTCAGATCACGCTTTATTGGAGAGCCTTTTAGTTGTAGGAGAGCTTGGGCGCGAGAGAGCGTGCACCCGAAACATAGCCGCTAATATAGGGAAATAGGAACGCGGGTCGGTCTATTGTTGGTCGCCTGCCTTTCACTGTCACCAGGTGTCATGGGATTGGCTGGGGACTCTACCTGGCTCGCTCACGCGCACAGCCCAGGCGTCGCGCCAAGCACCGTCTGGGGTGGTTACCTCAAAGCTGCAAGGGAGTGGGCGGAGTCTCGCCTCCGCTCCCTACACTTACCCTCAGCCTACCCCTCACCCTAACCCTAAACCTAAACCTAACCTTCACTAACAGTCACCCTAACCCTTACACTAACCCTAAACCCTCACATGCACCCTAACCCTCACCCTGACCCTTATCCTCACACTACCCTAAACATAACCCTAAACCTCACACTAACTCTAATCCTCTCCCTAAAACTAACACTAAACCTCCTCCTAACCCTAACCCTAAACTCAACCCTAACCCTAACCCTCACCCTAAACCTAATCCTAACCCTCACCCAAATGCTCACACTAACCCTAACACTAAACCTATCCCTCACCCTCACCCTAACCCTCACCCTAACGCTTACCCTGACACTAACCCTAAAAATCAAACTAAACCTAACCCTCACCCTAACCCTAACCATAATCCTCACCCTAACCCTCATCCTAACACTAACCCTAACCCTCAACCTATCCCTAACCCTAAACATTACCTAAACCTAACCCTCACCCTCACCCCACACCCTCAGCCAAACACTAACACTAACCCTAATCCTAACCCTAACACTCACACTCACACTCACCCTAACTTGAACCCTAACCATAAACCTAACTCTCACCCTATCCATAAACCTATCCCTAACAAACACACTAACCCTAAACGTCACCCTAACCTTAACCCTAATCCTCACCCTAACTCTAACCCTCACGCTAATCTCAACTTAACCCTAACGCTAACACTAACCCTCAACCTCACCCTAAACCTCACCCTGATAGGCTCACCATAACCCTAAGGGTAACCATAACCCTAATCCTCACAATCAATCTGACCCTAACCCTCACCCTATCACTCACACTAACCCTAACAGTCACCCTCAAATTAACACTCACCGTCACCTTAACCCTCACCCTAAACCTAACCGTAACCCATACCTTAACACTCACACTCACCCTCACCCTCATCCTCACCTTCACCCTAACCCTAACCCTAACTCGCACCCCAACCATAACCCTCACGCTAACCCTAACTTTAACCCTCACACTCACCCTAACCCTAACCCTAACCCTTAACCTAACCCTCAACCTAACGCTTAATCAAATCCTAACCCTCACTCTCACCCTAATCCTCAACATAACCCTAACCATAACCCTCACCCTAACCCTAAACCTAATCCTAACCCTAACCCTAACCCTCTCCCTCACCCTAAACCTCACCCTAACCCTAAAACTCACCCTAATCCGAAACCTCACCAACACCCTAACTCTCACCCTCACCCGAATCCTCACTCTCACCCTAACCTTCACCAACACCCTAACCCACACCCTTACCCGAACCCTCACTCTCACCCTCACCCTCACACTAAACATCACCCTAACCCTAACCCTCACCCTAACCCTAACCCTAACCCTCATCTTAAACCTCACCCTCACCCTAATCCTCACCCTAAACCTAACCCTAACCCTTTCCAAACCGAAAACCTCACCTTCACACTAACCCTCACCCTAGCCCTCACCCTCAACCTAGACGTCACCCTAAACATAACGGTAAACATAACCCTCAACTTCACGCTCACCCTAATGCTCACCCTCACCCTCAGCCTCACCCTAAACCTACACCTAATCCTAACCCTAACCCTGACCCTCACCCTCACTCTAACCATAACCTCCACCCTAACCCTAACCCTTACCCTAATGCTAATCCTAAACTTCAACCTCACCCTAACCTTAACACTCAACCTAAACCTAACCCTAACCGTAATGCTAACCCTAACCCTCACCCTCACCCTAACCGAAACCCTAACACTCACCCCAAACCTAACCCTCAACCTAACCCTAACTCTAACCCTCACCCTCAACCTCACCCTAACCCTAACTCTAACCTTAAATCTCACACTCACCCTAACACTAACCCTAAACCTAACCCTAAATCTCACCTTAACCCTAACCCGAAAACTCAACCTCACCCTGGCCCTCACCCTAACCCTAATCCTAACCCTAACCTTCATCCTAATAATCACCCTAACCCTCACCCTAACCCTCACCCTCACCCTCACCCTAACCCTAATCCTAACCCTAACCCTCAACCTAACCATAACCCTTACCCTCAACATAACCCTTACCCTAACCGTCAACCTAACCATAAACTTAAACCGAACCCTAACTCTCACCCTAACACTAACTCTAAACCTCACCCTAACCCAAACCCTAAACCTCACCCTCAACCTAGCCCTCACCATAACCCTAATCCTAACCTTAACACTAATCCTAACCCTCCAACTAACACTTACCCTAAAACTCACCCTAACACTAACCCTCACCCTCAACCTCACGCTCATCCTAAACCTAAGCCTAAGCCTAAACCTAACGCTAACACACACACTCAACTTAACCCTAACCTTAATCCTAAACCTAACCCTAACCCTAACCCTCCTACCAACTCTCACCCTAACCGTAAACCTAACACTAACCCTAACCCTAACCCTCAACCTAACCCTCACCCTAACCCTAACTTTAACCCTAAACCTCACCCTCACCCAAAACCTAACGCTAACCCTAATGCAAACCCTAAACCTCACCCTAACCCTAACCCTAACACTCACCCTCACCCTCACTGTAACCTTAACACTAAACCTAACCCTAACAATAATCCTAACCCTAATCCTAACCCTCAACCTAAACATAACCCTCACCCTAACCCAAACCCTGACCCTAACACTTACCCTCACTGTAACACTAACCCTAACCCCAACTCTAACCCTCACACTAACCCTAACCTCACCCTAACCCGAAACCCAACCTTCAACCTAACCCTAACCCTTATGCTCAACGTAACCATAACCCTAACCCTAAACCTCACCCTAACCATAACCCTCACACTAACCCTAAACCTCATCCTAAAACTTACCCTCACCCTAACACTAACCCGAACCCTAATCCTAAACCTCACCCTCACCCTCACTGTAACTGTAACCCTAACCGAAATGCTAACAATAACCCTAATCCTAACCCTAACCCTCACCCTAACCATAACCCTCCTCCTAACCATAACCCCCACCCTAACACTTACCCTCACCCTAACACTAACCCTAACCCTAACACTAACCCTCACACTAACCCTAAACCTCACCCTCACCTTAAACCTCACCTTAACCCTAACCCTCATCCTCACTCTAAACCTCACACTAACCCTAACACTTATCCTCAATCTAACCCTCACACTCAGCCTAAAACTAACCCTCACCCTAACACTAACCCTCACCCTTACCATAACCCTCACCCTCAGCCTAACCCTCACCTTTACCCTTACTATCACCCCCACCCTCACCCTAACCCTAACCCTGACCCTAACCCTAATTCTACCTCTAAACCTCACACCCACCCTAACCCTAAACCTAACCCTAACCTTAATGCTTACCCTAACACTAACCCTAACCCTCAACCTAACCCTAACCCTCACGCTCACCATAACCCTAACCCTATCCCTCACCCTAACCCTAATCCTACGCCTAACCCTCATCCTAACCCTCCCTCTAACCCTTACCCTAACCCTCACGCAACCCTAACCCTTACCCTCAACTTCAGCCTCAGCCTAAACCTAAGCCTAAGGCTAACCCTCACCCTAAACCTCACACTCACCTACACCCTAACCCTAATCGTAAACCTAACCCTATCCCTAAAACTCAACCCAACCCTCACCCTCACCCTAACCCGAACACTAACCCTAACCCTAATCCTCACCCTAACCCTCCCCCTAAACCTAACTCTAACCCTAAACCTCACCCTCACCCTAACCCTAACCCTAACCCTAACACTAAAGCTCACCGTAAAACTCAGCCTAAACCTAACCCTCACCCTCACCCTCAACCTAATCGTAACTCTAACCCTAACCCTAACAATAACACTAAACCTAACCCTAAACATAACCCTAACCCTCACCCTAACCCTAATCATAACCCTAACCATAAACCTCACCCTAACCCTCACCCTAACCCTCACCCTCACCCTCACCCTCACTGTAAGTCTAACCCTAACCCTAACAATTACACTAATCCTAACACTAAACTTAACACTAACCCTAATCTTAAAACTCACCCTCACCCTAACCCTAATTCTAACCCTCACCCTCAACCTAACACAAACCTGCATGTCACGGTAACCCTAACTCTCATCCTAACCCTCACCCTAACCCTCAAACTCACCCTAACAGTAAACCTAAACGTCACCATCACCCTAGCCCTCACCCTAACTCTTATCCTAACCCTAATCCTCATCCTAACCCTCATCCTAAGCCTAACCCCCACCCTAACCCTAACCCTAAACCTCAAACTAACCCTAACCCTCACGCTTACTGTAACCCTAACCCTAACCCTAACCCTCACCCTAAACCTCACCCTAACCCTAACCCTCACCCTCACCCTCAACCTCAGAATAACCCTAACAATAATCCTAACCCTAACCCTCACCCTAACCATAAACCTCTCCCTAACCCAAAACTGCACCCTAAAACTTACGCTTACCCTAACACTAATCCTAACCCTAACACTAACCCTCATACTAACCCTAACCCTAACCCTAACCCTAAACCTCAACCTAACCCTCAAACTCACCATAACCCTAACACTAACTCTAACACTCACCCTCACCCTAAGCCTTCCCCTAACCCTATATCTAACCCTAAACCTCACCCTCACAATAACCCTAACAATAACCCTAAACATAAACCTCACACTAACCCTAACACTAACCCTCACCCCCACCCTCACCCTCAGAGTAACTCAAACCGTAACCCTAACAATAACACTAACCCTAATCCTTACCATCCCCCTAACCCTAATCCTCATCCACACCCTCACCCTCAGCCTAACCCTCAGCCTAAGCCAAACGCTCACCCTAACCCTCACACTCACCCTCACCTGAACCCTAATCCTAAACCTAAACCTATCCCTAAACATCAAGCGAACCCTCATCCTCGCACTAAACCTAAACATAAACCTACCCCTAACCATCCCCCTAATCCTAACTCTATCCCTAAACCTCACCCTCACCCTAACCCTAACACTAACCCTAACCCTAAACCTCACTCTAAACCTCACTCTAACCCTTACCCTCACCCTCAACCTAACCTTAACTCTAACTCTAACCCTAACAATAACACTAACCCTAAACCTAACACTAACCATAACCCTCACCCTCAGCCTCACCTTCACCGCAAACTTAACCCTAACAATAAAATTAACAATAACCCTAAACCAAACAACAACCCTAACCCTAACCCTCACCCTAACCCTAACCCTAAAACTCACCATAAACCTGCAACTAAACCTAACTCTAACCCTAAATCTCACCCTCACCCTAACCCTAACCCTAACCCTAATCCAAAACCTCACCCTAAACCTCACCCTAACCCTAACACTAACACTCACCCTAATCCTAAGGCTAACCCTAAACCTCAACCTAACCCTAACCCCCAAGCTCACCGTAATCCTAACCCCAAACCTCACCCTAACCCTGCCCCTAAACCTAACGCTAACCGTAAACCTCACCCTCACCCTAACCCTAACCCTAATCCAAAACCTCACCCTAACCCTCACCCTAAACGTAAACCTCACCCTCACCCTCACACTAACCCTAACCTTTACCCTATCCCTAACCCTACCCCTCAACCTAACCCTCACCCTCACCCTAACCCTAACACTAACCCTCACCCTAAACCTAACCCTAACCCTAACCCTCACCCTAAACCTAAACCTAACCCTCATCCTAAACCTAAACCTTACCTGATACCTAACCCTAACGCTAAACCTAACCATAACCCTAACCCTCACCCTCAACCTTACCCTCACCCTAACCCTAAACCTAACCCTAACCCTCACCCTAACCCTAACCCTCACCGTCACCATCACCCTCACCCTAACCCTCAATCTCAAACTCACCTTCACCCTAACCCTCAAACTAAACCAAACCCTCACCCTAACCCTAACAATCTCCCTAACACTAAACCTACCTTTCACCCTAACCTTAACCCTAAAGGTCACCCTAACCCTAACCCTCACCCTCACCCTCACCCTCTACCTAACACTAACCGTAACCCTAATCCTAACCCTAACTCTCACCCTCATACTCACCCTAACTCAAACCCTAACCCTAACCATAACCCTATCCCTAATTCTCATCCTAACCCTAACACTAATCCTCAATCTAACTCTAACCTTGACCCTCATCCTAACCCTAACCCTATCCCTCCCCATAACCCTAACCTTAACCCTTACCGTAACCCTCACCCTCAGCCTAAACCTCACATTTACCTTTACCGTCACCCCCACTCTAACCCTCACCCTAAGCCTAACACTCACCCTAACCCTATCTCTACCCCTAAACCTCACCCTCACCCTAATCTTAACTCTAAGCCTAACCCTAACATTAACACTAACCCTAACCCTTACCATCACCCTAACCTTAATCCTCACCGACACCTTCACCCTCAGACAAACCCTAAGCCTAAGCCTAAGACTCACCCTAACCCTCACACTCACTCTCACCCTAACCCTAATCCTTAACCTAACCCTATCCCTAAACCTCAACTTAACTCTCACCCTCATCCTAACCCTAGCCCTAAACATCACCCTAATCCTCCCCTCAACCCTAACTCTAAACCTAAACCTCACCCTCACCATAAACCTAACCCTAAACCTAACCCTAAACCTCACCCTAAAACTCACCCTAACCCTCACCCTCAGCCTCACCCTCAACCTAACTTTAACTCTAACCTTAACCCTAACAATAACACTAACCATAACCATAACCATAAACATAACCATGACCCTCACCCTCACCGCAAACTTCAACCTAACCATAACACTAACAATAACACTAACACTAACACTAACCCTAAGCCTCACCCTAACCTTAACACTAACTCTAACCCTAAACCTCACCCTAACCCTGCCCCTAAACCTAATTCTAAACCAAAACCTCACCCTAAACCTCACCCTAACCCTAACCCTAACCCTCACCCTAATCCTAAGCCTTACCCTAACCCTCAACCTAACCCTAAACCTCACACTCACCGTAACCCTATCCCTAACACTCACCCTAACCCTAAACTTAACCCGAACCCTAAATCTCAAACTAACCCTACCCCTAACCCTTACCCTATCCCTAACCCTCACCCTCACCTCACCCTCACCCTCATGCTAAACCTTACCCTAATCCTAATCCTAACACGAAGCCTAACCCTCACTCTCACCCTAACCCTCACCATAAACCTAACTCTAACACTAACCCTAACCCTAACCCTCACCCTCAGCCACAACCTAACCCTAACTCTAACCCTAAACCTTAACCTCATCCTAAACCTAACACTAATCTTAAACCCAAACCTCACACTAACCCTAACCCTAAACCTCACCTCACCCTAGCTCTTACCCTAACCCTAATCCTAACCATAACCCTCACCCTAACACCAAACCGAACCCTCACTGTCACACTCACCCTAACCCTAATCCAAATCCTAACCCTCAACCTAACCCTAACCCTCACCCTCACCGTAACCCTTACCCTAACCCTCAACCTAACCCCAAAATTAACCCTAACCCTATCCCTCACCCTAACAATAACCTCACCCTCACCCTCAGCCTAACCCTAATCCTAACCCTAACCCTCCTCCTAACCATCACCCTAACCCTAATCCTCACCCCCAACCTCACCCTCAGCCTAATCCTAAACTTAAGCCTAACTCTAACCCTAACACTCACCCTTACCCTAAACCTCAACCTAACCCTAAACCTGACCCTAACCCTAACACTAACCCTAACCCTAACCTTCAAAGTAACCCTCCCCCTAACCCTATAGCTAAAACTAAATCTCGCCCTCATGCTAATCCTAATCCTAACCCTAACACTAAACCTGACCCTAACCCTAACACTAATCATCACCCTCACACTCAACCTCACCCTCACCATAACTCTAAACCTAACCCTAACAATAACACTAATCTTAAACCTAAACCTAACCTTAACCTTAATCCTAACCATAATCCTAACACTCACCCTCACCCTAACAATAAAACTAACCCTAACCCTCAAGCTAACTCTAACCCTCACCCTCACTGTAACCCTAACCCTCATCCGAACCCTAATCCTAAACCTAAACCGTACCCTAGCACTAACCCTAACCCTCACCCTCACCATAGTCCTCACCCTAACCCTAATCCTAACCCTCATCCTCACCCCAACATTAAAATTAACCGAACCCTAACTCTCACCATAAACCTAACCCTAACCCTCACCCTAAACCTAACCCTCAACCTCATCCTCACCCTCAGCCTAACCCTAAACCTAAGCCTAACCCTAACCCTAAACCTCACACTCACCCTAACCCTAACCCTAAGCCTAATCCTAACCCAAACCCTAAACCTCACCCTCACCCTAACCCTAAACATAAGAGTAACCCTAACCCTAACCCTAACCCTCACCCTCAGCCTCACCCTAACCCTAACTCTAACCCTAAACCTCATACTCACCCTAACCCTAAACCTAACCCTAACACTAAACCTCACCCTAACTCTAACCCTAAACCTCACCCTCACCCTAGCCCTCACCCTAGCCCTAATACTAAACCTAAACCTAACCCTAACCCTCACACTCACCCACACCCTCAACCTCACCATAACTCTAACCCTAACCCAACCCCTAAACCTTAAGCTCACTCTAACCCTAACAATAACCCTAACCCTAATCCTAACCCTCACCCTCACCCTCACCATCACCCTCACCATTACTCTAAAACTAACACTAAAATTAACACTAATCCTAACCCTAAACGTAACCCTAACCCTAAGCCTAATGCTAACACTCACCCTCACCCTAACCCTAATCCTAACCCTAACCCTCACCGTCATGGTAACCCTAACCTTCATCCTAACCCTCACCCTAAACCTAACCCTAACTTTAAACCTTACCCTAACACTAACCCTAATCCTCAACCTGACCCTAACCCTCACCCTAACCCTAATCCTAACCCTCCCCCTAACGCTAACCCGAACCTCACCCTAACCCTCACCCTAACCCTAACCCTCATCCTAACACTTACCATCACCCTAACACTAACCCTAACCCTAACACTAACCCTCACACTAACCCTAACCGTCACCCTAACCCTAAACCTCACCCTAAAACTAACCCTAAACCTCACCCTCACCTTAGATCTCATCATAACCCTAACGCTCATCCTCACCCTAAACCTCACACTAACCCTAACACTTATACTCAATCTAACCCTTACCCTCACTCTAACCCTATCCCTAACGCTCACCCTAACCTTAACTCTCACCCTTACAATAACCCTAACCCTCAGTCTAACCATCATCTTTACCCTTACCATAACCCCCACCCTAACCCTCAACCTAACCCTAACCCTCACCCTAACACTAACTCTACCCCTAAACCTCACCCTCACCATCACCCTAACTCTAACCCTACCCTAACACTAAATCTCACCCTAAAACTAACCCTAATCCTTATCCTCAACCAACCACTCAGCCTAACCCTAAGTCTAAGCCTAACACTTAACCTAAACCACACCCTCAACCTAGCCCTCACCCTAACCCTAATCCTAACCCTAACCCTCATCCTAACCCTCACCCTAACCCTAACCCTCACCCTCACGGTAACCCTAACCTTCATCCTAACCCTCACCCAAAACCTAACCCTAACCTTAATCCTTACCCTAACACTAACTCTAATCCTCACCCTGAACCTAGCCCTCAACCTAACCCTAATCGTAACCCTGATCCTCATCCTAACCCTCACCCTAACCCTAACCCTCACCCTAAACCTAACCCTCACCCTAACACTTACCCTCACCCTAACACCAAACCTAATCCTAATCCTAACCCTAACCCTAACCCTCACCCTCACTGTAACCTTAACCCTAACCTTAAATCTAACAAAAACCCTAACCCTAACCCTAACTCTCACCCTAACCATTACCCTCACCCTAAACCTAACCTCACCCTTAAAACTTACCCTCACACTAACACTAACCCTAACGCTAACACTAACGCTCACACTAACCCTAACCATCAACCTAACCCTAAACCTCACCCTAACACTAAACCTAACCCGCACCCTCACCCTAGCCCTCACCCTAACCCTAACCCTCATCCTCACACTAAACCTCACACTAACTCTAACACTAATCCTCAATCTAACCCTCACCCTCACCCTAACTCTAACACTAACCCTCACCCTAAACCTAACCCTCACCCTTATCGTAACCCTCACCCTCAGCCTAATCCTCACCTTAACCTTACCGTCACCCTCACCATATCCCGCACACTAAACATAACCCTCACCCTAACCCTCACCCTAAACCTAAATCTACCTCTAAACCTCAACCTCACCCTAACCCTAACTCTAACCCTAACCCTAACCCTAAACCTCACCCTAACCCTAACCCTAACCCTCATGCTCAAGGTCACCATAACCATAACCCTAACCATAACCATAACAATAACCCTAACCCTAAACCTCACCCTAACAATAACCCTCCCCCTAACACTAACCCTAACACTAACACTAACACTCAAACTAACCCTAACCCTAATACTCAATTTAAGCCTCAGCCTAATGCTAGCACTTACCCTAGCCCTAAACCTAACCCTAACCCTCACACTTATCTTAACCCTCACCCTCAGCCTAAACCACACCTTTACCCTTACCATCATCCTCATCCTGACCCGAAACGTCATCCTAACCCTCACCTTAACCTTAAACCTAACCATCACCCTAACCCTAACCCTCACCCTCAATCTCACCCTCAGCCTAACACTCAGCCTAGGCCTAAACCTTACCCTAACCCTCACCCTAGCCCTCTCTCTAACCCTAATCCTAAACCTAACCATCATCCTAACCCTCACACTAACCCTAACCCTAACCATCACCCTAACCCTAATCTTCATCCACACCCTCATCCCCAGCATAAACCTAAGCCTAAGCCTAACGCTAACCCTAAACTTCACGCTCACACTCACCCTAACCCTAATCCTAAACCTAACCCTAAACCTCAAGCTAAACCTCACCCTAACCTTATCCCTAACACTAATCCTAACCCTAACCCTCGACATAAACCTCCCCCTAACCCTAAATCTAACCCTAAACTCATCCTAACCCTAACCCAAATCCTAAACCCTAACCCTCACCCTAACCCTAAACCTCACCCTCACAGTAACCCTGACCCTCATCCTAAACCAAACTCTATCCCTAAACCTCACCCTGACCCTAGCCCTCACCCTAAACATAATCCTAACCCTAACCCTAATCCTCATCCTAACCCTCACCCTAACCCTAACCCTCACCCTAATCCTAAACCTAAGCCTAACCCTCAACCTAACCCTAATCATCATGCTCACCGTAATCCTAACCCTAACACTTACCCTAACCCTAAACTTAAACTGAACCCTAACTTTCACCCTAACCCCACCCCTAACCCTCACCCTAAGCCTAACCCACACCCTCACCCTCACTGTCAGCCTAAACCTAAGGCTAACCCTAACCCTATTCCTAAACCTCACACTCACGCTAACCCTAACCCTAACCCTAATCCTAACCCTAACCCTCATCCTAATCCTCACCCTAACACTAACCCTAACCCTCACCCTCACCCTCACCCTAAACCTAATCGTTACCCTAACCCTCAACCTAACCCTAACCCTCACCCTCAACATAACCCTCACCCTAAACCTCAACCTAACACTAAACTTAAACCGAACACTAACTCTCACCCTATCCCTAACCCTAACCCTCACCCTAACCCTAAACCTAACCCTCACCCTCACCCACACCGTAACCTTAACCCTTAACATAACCCTAACAATAACCCTATCCTTAACCTCAATGTAACCATAACCCTCACCCTAACCCAAATCCTGAACCTAACACTTACCATCACATTAACACTAACCCTAACCCAAACACGAAACCTCACACTAAACCTAACCCTAACCTCACCCTAACCCTAACCCTAAACCTAACCCTCAACCAAACAGTAACCCTTACGCTCAACGTAACCCTAACCCTAACCATAATCCTCACCCTTACCCTAACCCTCATCCTAACACTTATCTTCACCCTAACACTAACCCTAATCCTAATCTTAACCCTAACCCTAACCCTCACCCTCAACCTCACCATAACCGTAACCCTAACCCTAACACTAACAATAACGCTAAACCTAACCCTAACCCTCAACCTAACCATAATCCTCACCCTAAACCTAAGCTCACCCTAGCACTTACCCTCACCCTAACACTAACCCTAACCCTAACACTAACACTCACACTAAACCTAAACATCACCTAACCTTAAATCTCACCCTAACACTAACCCTAATCCTCACCCTCACCTTAGCCCTCAACCTAACCCTAACCCTCATCCTCACCCTAAACCTCACACTAACCCGAACACTTATCCTCAATCTAACCCTCACCCTGACTCTAACCCTAACCCTAACCCTAACCCTAACCCTAACCCTCACCCTCACCCTTACCATCACCCTCAACCTCAACCTCACCTAACGCTCTCCTTTACCCTTACCGTCAACCACAACCTAACCCTCACCCTAACCCTAACACTCACCCTAAGACTAACTCTACCCCTAAACCTCACCATCACCCTAACCCTAACTCTAACCCTAACCCTAACATTAAAACACACCCTATCCCTAACCCCATCCCTTATCCTCAACCAAAATCTAAGCCTAACCCTAAGCTTAAGCCTAACACTAACCCTACCCACACCCTCACCCTAACCCTCACCCTAACCCTAATCCTAACCCTAACCAACATCCTAACCCTCACACAAACCCTAACCCTAACAATCAGCCTAACTCTAATCCTCACCCCCATCCTCACCCTCAGCCTAACCCTAAGCTTAAGCCTAAGCCTAACACTTACCCTACCCACACCCTCACCCTAGCCCTCACCCTAACCCTAATCCTAACGCTAAACGTCATCCTAACCCTCACCCTAACCCTAGCCCTAACCATCACCCTAACTCTAATCCTCAACCCACCCTCACCCTCAGCCTAACCCTAAGCCTAAGCCTAACCCTAACACTAACACTCACCCTCAGCCTAACCCTAATCTTAACCGTAAATCTAAAATTAACCCTAAAACTCAACCTAAGCCTCACCCTAACTTTAACCCTAAAACTAACCCTAACCCTCGACCCAACGCTCCAACTAACCCGAAACCTAACCCTAAACCTCACACTCACCCTAACCCTAATCCAAACCCTAAACTGAAACCTCACCCTAACCCTGAAACTAACCCTCACCCTCACCCCCACCCTCACCCTCACCTTAACTCTAATCCTAACCCTAACAATAACACTAATCCTAACCCTAAACCTAACCCTAACCCTAACCCTAATGCTAAAACTCACCCTCACCATAACCCTAATCCTAACCCTAACCCTCACCCTAACCCTAAACTTCACCCTCACCGTAACCTTAACCCTAATACTAACCCTCACTCTAAACCTCAACTTAACCTTAAACCTTATCCTAACACTAACCCTAATCCTCACCCTCACCCTAGCCCTCATCCTAACCCTAATTGTAACCGTAATCCTAATCCTAACCCTCACCCTAACTCTAATCCTAACCCTCACCCTAACCCTAACCCTAACCCTAAACATAACTTGAACCCTAACTCTCAAGCTAACCCTAACCCTAACCCTCAACCTAAAGCTAACCCTCACACTCGCCCTCTCCCTCACCCTAACCCTAAGCCTAAGCCTAACCCTAACCCTCACCCTCACCCTAACCTTAACCCTCACACTCAACCTCACCCTCAGACTAAACCTAAGCCTAACCCTAATCCTAACACTAACCCTAGACCTCACACTCACCCTAACCCTGACACTAATCCTAATCCTAACCTTAACTCTAACCCTCACCCTCACCCTAAATCTCACCCTAACCCTAACCCTAAAGCTAACACTAACCCTAACCCTAACCCTCACCCTCAGCCTCACCCTCACCCTAATTCTAACCATAAACCTCACCTTTACCATAACCCCAAACCTAACCCTAACCTAAAACCTCACCCTAACCCTAACCCTAACCCTAAGCCTAACTCTAAACCTAAACCTCACCCTCACCCTAACACTAACCCTAACCCTAAAACTCACCCTAACCCTAACCTTCAACCTCACCCTCAACCTCACCGTAACTCTAGCCCTAACCCTAACAATAACACTAACCCTAACCCTAACCCTAAATCTCACCCTCACCCTCAGCCTCACCCTCACTGCAAACTTAAACCTAACCATAACACTAACAATATGCCTAATCCTAAGACTAACCCTAACCTAACCCTGACCCTCACCGTAAGCCTAACCCTAACCCTAACCCAAACCCTAACCAAAACCCTCACCCTAACTCTAAGCCTAAACCTAACCCTAACCCTAAGCCTCACACTCACCCTCACCCTAACCGTAACCCTAAACCTAACCCAATCCTTAACCCTAACCCTCAGCCTAGCCCTCACCCTAACCCTAAACTTAACCCTAAACCTCATCCTAAACCTGACACTAACCATAACCCTAACGCGAACCCTAACCCTCACCCTCATGCTCGGCCTAAGCCTAAGCCTAAGCCTAAACCTAACCCTAACCCTCACCCTAACAATAACCCTAAAACTAAACCTCACTCTAACCCTAAATCTCACCCTCACCTTAACCCTAAATCGAAACCTAACTCTAACCCTAACAATAACCCTAACCCTCAACCTAACCATAATCCTCACCCTAACCCTAAACCTCACCCTAACACTTACCCTCATCCGACCCCTAATCTTAACCCTAACACTAACCCTCACAAAAACCCTAACCCTAAACTCACCCTAACCTTAACCCTAACCCTAAACCTCAACATAACCCTAACCCTCACTCTCAAAGTAACCCTAAACCTAACCTTGACCCTCACCCTTACCATAACCCTCACTCTAACCCTATCACTCACCCTAACACTTACCCTCACCCTAACACTAACTCTAATCCTAACCCTCACCCTCAACTTAACCGGAACCCTAACCCTAACACTAACAACAACCCTAACCCTAAACCTAACAAAAACCCTAACCCTAACCCTAAACCTCACCCTAATCATTACCCTCACCCTAAACCTAACCCTCACACTAACACTTACTCTCACCTTAACACTAACCTTAACCCGAACACTAAGCCTCACACTAAATCTAACAATCACCCTAACCCTAAACCTCACGCTAACACTAACCCTAAACCTCAACCTAACCCTAGCCCTAAACCTAATACTCATCCTCACGGTAAACCTCACACTAAAGCTAACACTAATCATCAATCTAAACCTCACCCTCACCCTAACCCTAACCCTAACCCTAACTCTCACCATTACCGTGACCCTCACCCTCAGCCTAACCCTCACCTTACCCTTACAGTCACCCACAACCCAACCCTCACCCTAAGCCTAACCTCACCCTAACACTAACTCTACCCCTAAACCTCACCCTAATGCTAACTCTAACCCTAACCCTAACACTAAACCTCACACTAACCCTAACCCTAACCATCACCCTCAACCTCACGCTCAGCTTAAACCTAAGCCTAAGCCAAACCTTTACCCTAACCCTCAGCCTCACCCTAGCCCTCACCCTAACATAAATCCTAACTCTAACCCTAAACCTAACCTCACCCTCACCGTAAACCTTACCCTAACCCTCACCCTAACACTAAATCTAATCTTAACCCTAAATCTCAAACTGACCCTAACCCTCAACCTCACCGTAACCCTTACCCTAACCCACACTCTAACCTTAAACTTAACTTGAATCTTTCTCTCACCCTAACCCTACCCTAACTCTCACCCTAACCCTAACATTAAACCTCACCCTCACCCTAAAACTCACCCTTGCCCTAACGCTAACCGTAACCCTAAAACTCACCCTAACCCTAACATTCACCCTCACCCTCAACCTCAACGTAACTCTAGCCCTAACCCTAACAATAACACTAACCCTAACTCTAACCCTAACCCTCACCCTTTCCCTCAGCCTCACCCTCACTGCAAACTTAAACCTAACCATAGCACTAACAATAAACCTAACCCTAAGCCTAAGCCTAACCCTAGCTCTAATTCTCTCCCCCACAGACACCCTCAGCCTAACCCTAAGCCTAAACTTAACCCTTACCCTAACCCTCACTGTAACCCTAAACCTAACACTGACACTAACCATAAACCTAACCCTAAATCTAACCCTAAACCTAAACCTAATCCTCAGTCTCACCTGCACCCTAACCCAAACTCTAACCCTAACCCTCACCCTAACTCTAAGCCTAATCCTAACCCTAACCTTATGCCTCACAATCACCCTCACCCTAACCCTAATCCTAAACCTAACCCTATCCCTAACTTTAACCCTCACCCTAACCCTTACCCTAGCCCTCACCCTAACCCTAAACCTCATCCAAACCTGACACTAACCATAAGCCTAACCCTAACCCTAACCCGCACCCTAAACCTCACCCTCATGCTCGGCCTAAGCCTAAGCCTAACCCTAACCCTAAACCTCACCCTAATCCTAACACTCACCCTAACTCTAACCCTTAATATCACCCTCACCCTAACCCTAACTCTAACCCTAAACCTACCCCTAACAATAACCCTAACTCACCCTAACCATAATCCTCACCCTAACCCTAAAGCTCACCCTAACACTTACCCTCACCCTACCCCTAATCTTAACCCTAACACTAACCCTCACAATAACCCTAACCCTAAACTCACCCTAACCCTAACCCTAACACTAACCCTCAACCTAACCCTAACCCTAACGCTCAATGTAACCCTAACCCTAACCCTGACCCTCACCCTAATCATAAACCTCACCCTAACCCTATCCCTCACCCTAACACTTACCCTTACCCTAACACTAACCCTAATACTAATCCTAACCCTATCCCTAACACTCACCCTCACAGTAACCGTAACCCTAACCATAATCCTAACAAAAACCCTAAACCTAACCCTCACCCTAACCATTACCCTCACCCTAAACCTAACCCTCACCCTAACCATTACCCTCACCCTAAACCTAACCCTCACCCTAACACTTACCCTCACCTTAACACTAACCGTAACCCGAACCCTAAGCCTCACACTAACACTAACCCTAAACCTCAACCTAACCCTAGCACTAACCCTAACCCCAACACTAATCCTCACGGTAAAACTCAAAGTAACCCTAACACTAATCCTCAATCTAACCCTCACCCTCACCCTAACACTAACATTAAAGCCCACATTAACCGTAACCCGAAACCTCACCTGCACCCTCACCTTCACCATAACCCTAACCCTAACCCTAAAAATAACACTAACACTAACCCTAACCATCAACCTAACCCCTATCCTCACCCCAACCCTCACTCTCAGCCTAACCCAAAGTCTAAGCCTAACCCTCACCCTAACCCTCACCCTAACCCTAACACTAAACCTAACCCTAACCCTAAACCTCAACCTAACACTCACCCTCACCCTCACCCTAACCTTAACACTACCCCAAAACTTAAACCTCACCCTAACACTCCCCCTAACCCTAACTCAAACCTAAACCACATCCATACCCTAACCCTTACCCTTACCCTCACCCTAAACCTCAACTTAACCCTAACCCTCACCCTCACCCTCAACCTAAACATAACTCTAACCCTAACCCTAACAATAACATTAAAACCTAACCCTAACCCTCACCATAACTCTCACCCTCAGCCTCAACCTCACGGCAAACTTAACCCTAACCATAGCACTAACGATAACCCTAAAACTAACCCTAACGCTAATACTCACCCCCACCCTCACATTCAGCCTAACCCTAAGCCTAACCCTATCCCTAACACTAAGCCTCACCATAACCCTGACCCTATCCCTAACCCTAACCCTAAACCTAACCCTACCACTAACCCTAAAACTCACCCTAACAATCACCCTAACCCTCAGCCTAACCCTAACCCTAACCCTCAACCTCACCCTAGCCCTCACCCTAAACTTAATTCTAATGCTCACCCTCACCCTAACCCTAACCCTCATCCTCACCCTAAACCTCAAACTAACCCTAAACCGAATCCTCAATCTAACCCTCACCCTAACCCTAACCCTAAACTTTACCCTAACCCTCACCCTTCTCTTAAACCTCAACCTCAGCCTAAACCTCACCATTACTCTTACCATCATAATTACCCTAAACCTCACCCTAACCCTAAATCTCATCCTTACAATCACCTTAACCTAAAACCTACACAGCACCCTAACACTAACCCTCACTCTCAACCTCATGCTCAGCCTGACCCTAAGCCTAAGCCTTACCCTAAACCTCAACCTAAGCCTAACCCTCACCCTCACTGTAACACTAACCCTCATCCTAACCCTCACCCGAACCCTAATCCTAACCGTAAACCTTACCCTAAAACTAACCATAACCCTCACCATCCCCCTAGCTCCCACCCTAAAACTAATCCTAACCCTAATCCTCACCATAAACCTAAACATAACTGAACCATAACTCTCACCCTAACCCTAACCCTAACTCTCACCCTAACCCTATCCCTAACCCTCACACTCACCCTAAACCTAACCCTAATCCTAACCCTAACCCTAACACTAACCCTAACCCTAACCCTAAACATAACCCTCCACTCACCTTAACCCTAACCCTAAGCCTAACCCTAACCCTAAACCTCACCCTCACCCTAAACCTCACCCTAATCCTAATCCTAAACCTCAGCCTCACACTAACCCTAACCCTAAACCTCACCCTCATCCTCACCCTAACACTAAATCTAACCCTAAACCTCACACTCACCCTAACCCTAAATCTAACCCTACCCCGAAACCTAACCCTAACTCTAACCCTAAACCTCTCCCTAGCCCTCACCCTAACCCTAACCATAAATCTAAACCTAACCCTAACCCTCACACTCAATCGCACCCTCACCCTCACAGTAACTCTAACCCTAACTCAAAACCTAAGCCTACAACTTACTCTAACCTTAACGCTAGTACTAACCCTAACCCTCACCCTCACCTTAACTCTAACCCTAACCCTAACCCCACCCTAACCCTAACTCTCACCAGCACCCTCACCCTCACTGTAACTCTAACCCTTACCCTAACAATAACACTAACCCTAACCCTAAACATCACCCTAACCCTAATCCTCAACCCCATCCTGACACTCAGCCTAACCCTGAGACTAAGCCTAACTCTCCACCTAACCCACACACTCACGCTCACCCAAAGCCTAAACCTAAATGTAGCCCTATCGCTAAACCTCAACCTAAACCTCACCCTCACCCTAACTCTAACCCTAACGCTAAACCTCACCCTAACCCTACCCCAAACCCTAAATCTAACCCTAAACCTCACCCTCACCCTCACCCTAACCCTAAACATAATCCTAAACCTCATTCTAACCCTAACCCTAACCCTCACCCTCAAACTTAACCACACTGTAATTCTAACCGTAACCCTAAAAATAACAGTAACCCTAACCCTCACCCTAACCCTAACCAAACCCTCACCCTCAGCCTCACCATCACTGCAAACTTAACCCTAAACATAACACTAACAATAACCCTAACCCTAACCATAACCATAAACCTAATCCTCACCCCCACCTTCACCCTCAGCCTGACCCTAACTTAACCCTAACCCAAATCCTAACCCTCACCGTAACCCTAACCCTAACCCTAAACCTAACACAAACTGTAACCCTAAACCAAACCCTAAACCTAACACTAATCCTCAGCCTCCCCCTCCCCCTAACACAAACCCTAACACTGACCCTCACCATAACCCTCACGCTAACCCTCCTCCTAACCCTATATCTAACCCTAAACCTCACCCTCACACTAACACTAACCCTAACCCTAACCCTAAACCCCAATCTAATCCTAATCCTAACCCTCACCCTCCCCCTCACCGTAACTCTAACCCTAACCCTAACAATATCACTAACCCTAACCGTAACCCTAAACCTAACCCTAATCCTCAGCCTTACTCTCACCCTAACCCTAACCATAACCATAACGGTAACCCTAAACCTAAGCCAAACCCTAACCCTAACCCTCACACTCACACTCACCCTAACCCTAATCCTAAACCTAATACTATACCTAACACTAACCCTCACCCAAAGCCTCACACTAGCCTTCACCCTAAACATAATCCTAACGATAAACATCATCCAAACATTCACCATAACCCTAAACCTAACCTTCACCCTAACCCTAACCCTAACCCTCACCCACATGCTCGTCCTAAGCCCAAGCCTAACACTAACCAAACCATAAAACTAACCCTAAACCTAACCCTCATCCTAACCCTCACCATAACCCTAAGTCTAACCCTAAACTTCACCCTCACCCTAAACCTAACTCTACCCTAACCCAAGCCCTAAACCTCACAGTAACACTAACCCTAACCCTCACCCTCATCCTCAATGCAACCCAAATTCTAACCCTAACCCTAACAGTAACCCTAACACTAATCCTAACCCTCACCCTTACCATAACCCTCATCCTCACACAAACCCTCACCCTAACACTTACACTCACCCTAACACTAACCCTAATCCTAACACAAACACTCACACTAACACTAACCATCACCCTAACCCTAAACCTCACCCTAATCCTAAACCTAACCCTCACCCTAACCCTGACCCTCATCCTCACCCTAAACCTCACACTAACCGAACACTAATCCTCAATCTATCCTTCACTCTCACCCTACCCCTAACCCTAACATTCACCCTAACCCTAACCCTCACACTAAACCTCACCCTAACCCTAACTCTACCCCTAAACCTCACCCTCACCCTAACCTTACCTCTAACACTAACCCTAACACTAAAAACCTCACCCTAACCTTAACCCTAAACCTCAGCCTCAACCTCACCGCAAATCTAAAACTAAACCTACCAATAATACTAACCCTCGACCTAACCCTAACCCTCACCCTAAACCTAAACCTTACCCTCACCCACAAACTGGGCCTAAGCCTAAACCAAAGCCTAAGCCTAAACCTAACCCTAACCCTCACCCTAGCCCTAACCCTAACACTAACCCTAACTCTAACCCTAAACCTCACCCTTGCCCTAACCCTAACTCTAACCCTAACCCTAAACCTAAACGTCATCCTAACCCTAACCCTAACAATAACGCTAACCCTAACCTTAACCCTACCCTAACGCTACCCCTAACCCTAACACTAAACCGAAACCTAACGCTAACCATAAACATAACCATAACCCTCACCCTAGCCCTAACCTCACCCTAACACTAACCCCAATCCTCACACTCACACTGGCCCTAACCCTAACCCTAACTCACACCCTCACCCTAAACCTCATCCTAACCCTAAACTTACCCTGAACAATAACTCTCACCCTAACCCTCACCCTAACCCTAACCCTCTCCCTTACCATAACGCTCAACCTAGGCCTAACCCTCATCTTGACCCTTACAGTCACCCCCACCTTAACCCTCACCCTAAACCTAAACCTCATCCTAACACTCACCCTAACCCTAACTCTACCCCTAAACCTCACCCTCGCCCTAACCCTAACTCTAACCCTAACCCTAACACTATAAACCTCACCCTAAGCTTAACCCTAACCCTCACCCTCACCGTAACCATCACCCTAACACTAACCTTAAAAATAACACTAACCCTCAACCTAATACTAAACCTCACCCTCACCCTAACCCTAATCCTAACCCTAACCCTCACCCTAAACCTAACCCTCCCCCTTCCGTAATCCTAACCCTCAACCTAACCCTAATCCTAACCCTAACCCTCATCATAACCCTCCCCATAACCCTTACCCTAACCCTCACCCTAACCCTAACCCTCACCCTCACCATCACCCTCAGCCTAAAACTAAGCCTAACCCTAAACCTAAACCTAACCCTTACCCTCACCCTAACCCTAACACTAACCCTAACCCTAACCATCACCATAACCCTCACCCTAACCCTATATCTAACCCTAAACCTCACCCTAACCCTAACACTAAGCCTAACCCTAAACCCCACCCTAACCCTAACGCTAACCCTCACTCCCAACCTCAACCTCACTGTAACTCTAACCCTAAACCTAAGAACAGCACTAACCCTAACCCTAATCATCACCCTAACTTTAATACTTACCCCCACCGTCACCCTCAGCCTAAACCTGAGCCTAAGCCTAACCCTCACCCTAACCCTCACACTCACCATCCCCCTAACACTAATCCTAAACCTACCCCTATCCTTAAACCTCAAATTATACCTCACCCTCACCCTAACCCTAACACTAAACCTAGCCCTCAATTTCACCCTAACCCTCCCCCCTCAATCTAACTCTAACCCTAAACCTCACCCTAACCCTAACCATTACCCTAAACCTAAACTTCACCCTAAACCTAAACCTCACCCTCACCCTCAACCTCACCTTAACTGTAACCCTAACCCTAACAATAACACTAATCCTAACCCTAAACTTAACCTTAACACTAAACATAACACTAAAACTAACCCTAAACCTAACCCTAAACCTAAACCTCAACCTAACCCTACTCCTCAGCCTCACCCTCACCCTAACCAAACCCTAACCCTAACCCTCACCTTAACCCTAAGCCTAACCCTAATGCTAACCCTAACCCTCACACTAACCCTAATCCTAAATCTAACCCTATCCCTAACCCGAATAATCATCCTAACCCTATCCCTTGCCCTCACCGTAACTCTAATCCTAACCCTAAAAATCATCCTAAACCTCACCTGAACCCTAACATTAATCCTCACCCTAAACCACACCCTAACCCTCACACACATGCTGGGCCTAAGCCTAAACCAAAGCCGAAGCCTAACCCTGACCCTAAACCTCACCCTAACCCTAACCCTAACACTAAACCTAACTCTAACCCTAAACCTCACCATTACCCTAACCCTAACACTAAACCTAACTCTAAACCTAAACCTCATCCTAACCCTAACCCTAACAATAACCCTAACCCTAACCTTAACCCTACCCTAATCCTACCCCTAACCCTATCACTAAACCTAACCCTAACCATAACCATAACCATAACCATAACCCTCACCCTAACCCTAACCTCACCCTAACACTAATCCTAATCCTCCCTCTCACCCTAGTCCTCACCCTAACTCTAACCCTCATCCTCACCCTAAACCTCACCCTAACCCTAAACTTAACCTGAACACTGACTCTCACCCTAATCCTAACCCTAACCCTAACCCTCACCCTTACCATAACCCTCACCCTAGGCCTAACCCTCATCTTTACCCTTACCGTCACCCCACCTTAACCCTCACCCTAACCCTAACCCTCACCCTAACCATAACCCTAACCCTAACTCTACCCTGAAACCTCACCCTAACCCTAACCCTAACACTAACACTAACACTAAAAACCTCACCATAAACTTAACCCTAACCGTCACCCTCACCGTAACCCTAACCATAACCCTAACAATAACCCTAACCCTAACCTTAATCCTAACCCTCACCCTCACCCTAACCCTAATTCTAACCCTAACCCTCACCCTAACCCAAACCCTCACCCTTCCGTATCGATTACCCTCACCGTAACCCTAACCCTAACCCTCACCCACATGCTGGGCCTAAGACTAAACCAAAGCCTAAGCCTAACCCTAAACCGAACCCTCTTGCTAACCCTAACCCTAACACTAACGCTAACTCTAACCCTAAACCTCACCCTTACCCTAAGCCTAACTCTAGCCCGGACCCTAAACCTAAACCTCATCCTAACCCTAACCCTAACAATAACCCTAACCATAACCTTAACCCTCCCCTGACCCTAAACCTAACCCTAACACTAAACCTGAACCTAACCCTATCCTTAACCTAACCATACCCCTCACTAACCCTAACCTCACCCTAACACTAAACCTAGTCCTCACCCTCACCCTAGCACTCACCTTAACCCTAACTCTCATCCTCACCCTAACCGTAACCCTCACCCTTACCATAACCCTCACCCTAGGCCTAATCCTCATCTTTACCCTTACCATCACCCCCACCTTAACCCTCACCGTAACCCTAACCCTCATGTTGACCCGCACTGTAAACCTAACTCTACCCCTAAACATCACCATCACCCTAACCCTAACTCTAACCCTAACCCTAACACTAAAAACCTCACCCTAAACGTAACCCTAACCCTCACCCTCACCGTAACCATAACCCTAACCCTAACCCTAACAATAACCCTAACCCTAACCCTAATCCTAACCCTAACCCTAACCCTCACCCTTCCGTAAGCATAACCCTCACCCTAAACCTAATCCTAAACCTAACCCTCATCATAACCCTCCCCATAACCCCAATCCTAACCCTCACCCTAACCCTAACCCTCACCCTCACCCTCACCCTCACTGTAAGTCTAACCCTAACCCTAACAATAACACTAATCCTAAACCTAAATTAACACTAACCCTAATCCTAACACTCACCCTCACCCTACACCTAATTCTAACCCTCACCCTCACCATAACCCTAACCCTAACGTCATGGTAACACTAACTCTCATCCTAACACTCACCCTAACCCTAACCCTAACACTAAACCTCACCCAAACACTAACCCTAAAAATCACCATCACCCTAGCCCACACCCTAACATTAATCATAACCCTAATCCTTATCCTAACCCTCATACTAACCCTAGCCCTCACCCGAACCCTAACCCTAACCCTAAATTTAACCCAAACCCTATCTTTCTCCCTAAACCTAACCCTAACCCTCACCCTAACCCTAACCTTCACCCTCACCCTAACACTCACGCTAAACTTAACCCTCATCCTCACCCTAACCATCACCCTTATGGTAAAACTCACACTCAGCCTAAACCTCACAATTACCCTCCACATCACCCCCTCCCTAACCCTCACCCTAACCCTAACCCTCACCCTAACCCTCACCCTAACCCTCACCCTAACCCTAACTCTACCCCTAAACCTCACCCTCATCCTAACCCTAATCATAACACTAACCCGAAACCTCGCCCTAACCCTAAACCTAACCTTCACCCTCACATTCACCCTCACCCTAACCCTAAATCTAACACTAACCCTCACCCTAACCCTCACCCTCAGACTCAACCTAATTCTAACTCTAACCCTAACACTCATCCTAACCCTCACCCTAACCCTAACCCTCACCCTCACACGCACCCTAACCCTAACCCTAACACTCAACCTAACGCTAACCCTCGCCCTCACCATAACCCTTACCCCAACCCTCACCCTAACCCTAAACTTAACCCGAACACTAACCCTCACCCTAACCCTAACCCTCAACCTCAAATTCACCCTCAGCCTAATCCTAAGCCTAACCCTAAACCTAAACCTAACACACACGTTCACCCTCACCCTAAACCTAATCCTAACCCTAAACCTAACCCTCACCCTCACCCTAACCCTAAAACTAACCCTAACCATAACCCTCACCCTAACCACCCCCCTAACCCTATATCTAAACTGAAACCTCACCCTCACCCAAACCCTAACCCTAACCCTAACCCTAAACCCCACCCTAATTTTAACCCTAAATCTCACCCTCATCCTCACTCTCAGCCTAACCCTAAGCTTAAGCCTAACCCTTACACCCTAACCCTTACACTCACCCACACCCTAACCCTAATCCTAACCCTAAACCTATCCCTAAACCACATCCTAACCCTGCCGCTCTCCCTAACCCTAACACTAACCCTAACCCTGAACTTCACCCTAACCCTCCCCCTAAAACTAACTCTAACCCTAAACCTCACACTCACCCTAACCCTAACCCTAAACCTAACCCCAAATCTCACCCTAAACCTCATCCTAACACTAACTCTCACCCTCACCCTCAAGCTCACCGTAACTGTAAACCTAACCCTAACAATAACACTAACCCTAACCATAACCCAATGTCTAACCATAACACTCAACCTCAAACTCAACCTCACTGCAAAATTAACCCTAACTATAACACTAACAATAACCAGAACCGTAAACCTAACCCTAATCCTCACCACCACCCTCAACCTCAGCCAAAACCTAACGCTAAACCTAACCCTAACCCTAAACCTAACCCTAAAACTAACCCTAACCCTAACCCTTAACCAAACCCTAATCCTCAGCCTCAACCTCACCCTAACCCAAACCCTAACCCTAACCCTAACCCTTACCCTAGCCCTAACCCTAACCCTAATCCTAACCCTAAACCTCATCCTAACCCTCACCCTCACCCTAACCCTAACCCTCACCCTAGCCCTCACTCTAACCCTAACACTAACCCTAACTCTAACCTTAAACCTCACTCTCACCCTAACCCTAATTGTAACACTAACCCTAAACCTAAACCTCATCCTAACCCCAACCCTAATCCTCACCCTCAACGTAACCTTAACCCTAACCCTAACCCTAACAATAAACCTAACTCTAACACTCACCCTAAACAGAACCCTCACCCTAACCCAAACCCTCACCCTAACACTTACCGTAACCCTAACACTAACTCTAACCCTAACCCTAACCCTCACAATAACCCTAACCCTAACCCTAAACCTCAACCTAACCCTCAACCTCACACTAACCTAACACTAACCCTAAACCTAAACCCCACCCTAACCCTAACCCTAACCCTCACCGCCAACCTCACCCTCACAGTAACTCTAATTCTAACCCTAACAATAATACTAACCCTAACCCTTACTATCCCCCTAACCCTAATCGTCACCCCCACCCTCACCCTCAGCCTAACCCTCACCCTAAGCCTAACCATCACCCTAACCCTCACACTCACCCTCACATGATACCTAATCCTAAACCTAACCATATCCCTAAAACTCAACCTAACCCTCATCCTCACCCAAACCCTAAACCTAAACCTGACTCTTACCCTCCCCCTAACCCTAACTCTACCCCTAAACCTCACCCTCACGCTAACTCTAACCATAACCCTAACCCTAAACCTCACCGTACACCTCACCCTAAACCTAACCCTCACCCTCACCCTCACCCTAACCTTAACTCTAACCCTAACCCTAACAATAACTTTAACCCTAACCCCCACCCTAACCCTAACCCTAATCCTAACCCTAACCCTCATCCTAACCCTTACCCTAAAACTAACCCTAACCCTTACCCTCACCCTCACCCTCACCCTAAACCAAACCCTAACCCAAAACCTCAACCTAACACTAACCCTCACCCTCACTGTAACCCTTACCCAATACTCATTCTAAACCTAAACATAACCGGAACCCTATCTCTCACCCTAAGCCTAAGCCTAACCCTCACCCTAACAATAACCCTCACCCTCACCATCACCCTAAGCCTAACCCTACCCCTAACCCTAAAAGTCACACTTACCCTAACCCTAAACCTAATCCTAATCCTAACCTTAACCCTAAACCTCACCTCACCCTAACCCTCACCTTAAGCCTAACTCTAACATTAATCCAAACCCTAACCCTAACCCTAAACTGCACCCTAACACTAACCGTAACCCTCATCCTCACCTTAGGCCTTACCCTAACCCTAACCCTCATCCTCACCCTAAACCTCACACGAACCCTAACACTAATCCTCAATCTAACCCTCACCCTCACACTCAGCCTAATCCTATCCCTCCCCGTAACACTAACGCTAACCCATTCAATAACCCTCACACTCAGCCTAACCCTCACCTTTACCTTACCATCACTCCCACCTTAACTGTCACCCTAAGCCTAACACTCACCCTAACCCTAACTCTACCCCTGAACCTCACCCTCACCCGAATCCTAACTCTAACCGTAACCCTAACACTAAATCTCACCTTAACCCTAACCCTCACCCTCAACCTCATTCTCAGCCTAAGCCTAAGCCTAACACTTACCCTAACCCTCACCCTCACCCAAGCCCTCACCTTAATCCTAATCCTAACCCTAACTCTCATCCTAACCCTCACCCTAAGCCTAAACCTAACAATCACCCTAACCCTAATCCACACCCCCACACTCACTCTCAGCCTTACCCTAAGCCTAAGCCTAATCCTAAGCCTAACCCTCACACTAACCCTCACCCTAACCCTAATCCTAACACTAACCCTAACCCTAACCCTTAACCTCAACCTAACCCTCACCCTAACCTTAACCCTAACACTTACCATAACCCTCAACGACACCCTAGCCTTCACCCTAACCCTCACCCTAACGGTAATCCTAACCCAAACCCTAAATCTAACCCTAAACCTCACACTCACCCTAACCCGTACCCTAACCCTAACCCTAAACCTCACTCTAAACCTAACACTAAACATAACTCCCACCCTCAGCCTCGCCCTCACCACAAACTTAACCCTAACCATAACACTAACAATAACCCTAACCCAAACCCTAACCCTCACCCTAACCATAACACTAACTCTAACCCAAAAACTCTGCCTAACCCTGCCCCTTAACCTAACTCTAACCCAAAACCTCACCCTCACCCTAACACTAACCCTAACCGTAATCCAAAACCTCACCCTAAACCTCAGCCTAACCCTAAACCTAACCCTCACCCTAATCCTAAGCCTAACCCTAACCCTCAAACTAAGCCTAACCTTCAAACTCAACGTAATCCTAACCCTAAATCACACCCTAACCCTAAACTCGAACCCTAACTCTCACTCTAACCCTACCCCTAACCCTTACCCTAACCCTAATCCTCACTCTCACCCTCACCCTAATCGTAAGCCTAACCCTAACCCTCAACCTAACCCTAACACTCACGCTCACCGTGACACTAACCCTTACACTCACCCTAACCCTTACCCTAATCCTATTCCTAACACCAAGGCTAACACTCACCAAAACCCTAAATCTAACACTAACACTAACCCTAACCTTCACCCTCAGCCTCACCCTAACCCTATCTCTAACATTAAACCTTACCCTCACCCTTACCCTAACCCTAAACCTAAACCTAAACGTCACCCTAACGCTAACCCTAAAACTCACCCTCACCCTAGCCCTCAATCTAAGACTAATCCTAACCCTAACCCTCATCCTACAACTCACACTAACATGAACCCTAACCCACACTGTAACCCTTACCCTAAACCTCTAACCCTAAACTTAACCCGAACCCTAACTCTCACCCTAACCCTAACCCTAACCCTCACCCTAACAATAACCCTCACCCTCACCATCACCCTCAGACTAAACCTAAGCCTAACCCTAACCCTAACCCTAAACCTCACACTCACCCTAACCGTAATCCAAATCCTAATCCTAACAAAAATCCTAACACTCACCCTCACCCTAACCCTAATCCTAAACCTAACCATCAACCTACCCCTAACCCTCACCCTCACCGTAACGCTATCCCTCATCCTAACCCTCACCCAAACCCTAACCCTATCCGTAAACCTTACCCTAAAACTAACCCTCACCCTCACCATCACCCTAGCCCCAAACCTAAACCTAATCCTAACCCTAATCCTCACCCTAACCCTAAACTTATCAGAACCCTAACTCTCACCCTATCCCTAACCCTAACCCTCACCCTAACCCTAACCCTATCCCTCACACTCACCCAAACCCTAACACTAATCCTAACCCTAACCCTAAACCTCACCCTCCCCCTAACCTCACCCTAACCCTAACCTAACCCTAACACTAATCCGAACCCTAACCCTCACCCTCAGCCTCACCCTAACCCTAAATCTAACCCTAAACCTCACATCACCCTAACCCTAAATCTAACCCTACCCCTAAATCTCACTACAAACCTAACCCTAAACGTCTCCCTAGCCCTTAGCCTAATCCTAACCCTAAAACTAACCCTAACCCTCACACTCAACCGCACCCTCACCCTCACAGTAACTCTAACCCTAACTCACACCCTAACCCTAAATCCCACACTAGCCCTAAACCTAACTCTCACCAGCACCCTCACCCTCATCATAACTCTAACCCTTACCCTAACAATAACACTAACCCTAACCCTAACCATCTCCCTAACCCTAATCCTCACCACCACCCTGACCCTTACCCTAAACCTAAGCCTAAGTCTAACCCTCAACCTAACCCACACACTCACGCTCACCCTAAACCTAAACCTAAACGTAACCCTATCCCAAAACCTCAAACTAACCCTCACACTCACCCTAACCCTAACACTAACCCTAACCCTAAACCTCACCCTATCCCACCCCCAAACCCTAACTCTAACCCTAAACCTCACCTTCACCCTAACCCTAACCCTAATCCTAAACCTCATTCTAACCCTAACCCTCACCCTCACCCTCAACTTCACTGTAATTCTAACCCTAAACCGAAAAATAAGAGTAACCCTAACACTCACCCTAACCCTAATCATAACCCTCAACCTCAGCCTCAACCTCACTGCAAATTTAACCCTAACCATAACACTAACAATAACCCTAACCCTAACACTAACACTAACCCTAAATCTAACCCTCAACCTAACCCTCCCCCTAAACCTAACTCTAACCCTAAACCTCACACTCACCCTAACCCTAATCCAAACACTAACCCTCAACCTAACCCTAACCCTAACCCTAACCCTCACCCTAACACTAACCCTAACTCTCACCCTCACCCTACCCCTCAACCTAACCCTAATACTAATTCTAAACCTCATCCTAACCCTCAACCTAACAATAACCCTAACCCTCACCATAACAATAATCCGCACCCTCACCATCACCCTCAGCCTAAAACTTAGCCTAACCCTAACCCTAAACTTAAAACTCACACTCACCCTAACCCTAACACTAATCCTATTACTAACCCTCACCCTCACCCTCACCATAACTCTAACCCTAACTCTAACAATAACACTAATCCCAACCCTAAAACAAACCCTAACACTAATCCTAAACCTAATCCTAACACTCACCCTCAACCTAACCCTAATCCTAACACTAACCCTCACCCGAACCATAACCCTAACCATAAACCTTACCCTAAAACTAACCCTAACCCTCACCCTCAAGCTAGCACTCACCCTAACGCTAATCCTAACCCTAATCCTCACCCTAAACCTAAACTAAACCTAAAGATAACTCTCACACTAAACCTAAACCTAACCCTCAACCTAACCCTAACCCTCACCCTCACCCTCACCCTCACCCTAAGCCTAATGCTAACCCTAACCCTAACCCTCACACTCACCCTAACCCTAACCCTAATCCTAATCCTAACCCTAACCCTAAACCTCACCCTCACCCTAACCCTCAACCTAACCCTAACACGAACCGTAACCCTAACCCTCACCCTCAGCCTTATCCTAACCCTAACTCTAACACTAATCCTCACACTAAACCTAACCCTAACAAAAACCCTAAACCCTAAACCTCACCCTCACCCTAGCCCTTACACTAACACTAAACCTAACCCTGACCCTCATCCTCACACTCCCCCTAAACCTAACACTAACCCTCAACCTAACCCTAACCCTCACTCTCAAACTCACCCTCAGCTTAACCCTAAACCTAACCCTAACAAAAAAACTGACACTCACCCTAACCCTAATCCTATCCCTAATCCTAACCCTAACTCTGACCCCAAACCTAACCCTCACCCTCACCCTGACCATAATCCTAACCCTAACCCTCACCCTAACCCTAACCTAACACTAACCCTAACCCTAAACCTCAACCTAACCCTCCCCCTAACCCTAATTCTAACCCTAAACATCACACTCACCCTAACCCTAATCCAAACTCTAACCCTCAACCTAACCCTAACCTAACCCTAAACCTAAACCTCACCCTAACACTAACCCTAACTCTCACCCTCACCCTAGCCCTCAACCTAACCCTAATCCTAACTCTAAACCTCATCCCAACCCTCACCGTAACCCTAACTCTGAAACTCACCCTAACCCTAAACCTAACCCTAACCCTCAACTTAACCCTGACCCTCATGCTCAACTTAAGCCTACACTAACACTCAACCTAACCCTAAACTTAACCTGAACCCTAACTCTCACCCTAACATTAACCCTAAACCTCACCCTCACACTCACACTCAACCGCACCCTCACTCTCACAGTAACTCTAACCCTATCCCAAACCCTAACCCTAAACCTCACCCTAACCCTAACCCTAAAACTCACCCTCAACCTAGCCCTCACCCTAACCCTAATCCTAACCCTAACCCTCATCCTAACCCTCCCCATAACCCTAAAACTAACCCTCACCCTAACCCTAACCCTCATCCCCACCCTCACCCTCGGCCTAATCCTAAGCCTAACCCTAAGCCTAACCCTAAACCTAACCCTAACCCTCACACTCACCTGCACCCTCACCCTCACAGTAACTCTAAGCCTAACCCAAACCCTAACCCTAAACCTCACTCTAACCCTAACCCTAACCGTAATCAAAACCTCACCCTAAACCTCAACTTTACCCTAACCCTAAGGCTCACCCTAATCCTATGCCTAACCCTAACCCTCAACCTAACCCTAACCCTCATGCTCACCGTAATCCTAACACTAACAATCACCCTAACACTAAACTTAACTCGAACCCTAACTCTCAAACTAACCCTATCCCTAAGACATACCCTAAACCCTAACCTTCACCCTCACCCTCACCCTAATCATAAGCCTAACCCTAACCCTCAACCTAACCCTAACACTCACGGTCACCGTAACCCTAACCCTCACACTCACCCAATACCTTACCCTAATCCTAATCCTAACACTAAGCCTAACCCTCACCCTCTCCCTCAGCCTCATCATAACCCTAACGCTAACACTAACACTAACCCTAAACCTAAACTTCAGCCTCAACCTAACCCTAACTCTCAGCCTCACCCTAACCCTAACCCTAACCCTAACCCTAAACCTCACCCTAATCCTAAACCTAAACCTCATCCTCAACCTAGCCCTCACCCTAACCCTAATCCTAAACCAAACCCTCATCCTAACCCTCACCGTAACAAAAACCCTAACCCTCACCCTAACAATAATCCACACCCTCACCCTCACTCTCAGCCTAAAACTTAGCCTAACCCTAACTCTAACCCTAAACCTCACACTCACCCTAACCCTAACACTAATCCTATTACTAACCCTCACCCTCACCTTACCATAACTCTAAACCTAACTCTAACAATAACACTAATCCTAACCCTAAACCTGACCCTAACCCTAATCCTAAACTTAATATTAACACTCAACCTCATCCTAACCCTAATCCTAACCCTAACCCTCACCCAAACCCTAACCCTAACCATAAACCTTACCCTAACACTAACCCTAACCCTCACCTGAACCCTAGCACTCACCCTAACCCTAATCCTAACCCTAATCCTAACCATAAACCTAAACTTAACCAAATGCTAACTCTCACACTAAACCTAAACCTAACCCTCAACCTAACCCTAACCCTCACCCTCACCCTCACCCTCACCCGAAGCCTAACCCTAACCCTAACCCTAACCCTCACACTCACCCTTACCCCAACCCTAATAGTAATCCTAACCCTAACCCTAAACCTCACCCTCACCCTAACCCTCACCCTAACCCTAACAATAACCCTAACCCTAACCCTCACCCTCAGGCATACCCTAACCCTAACTCTAATCGTAAACCCCACACTAAACCTAACCCTAACACAAACCCTAAACCTAAACCTCACCCTAACCCCAACCCTAAACCTCACCCTCACCCTAGCCCTTACACTAACACTAAACCTAAACCTGACCGTCATCCTCACACTCCCCCTAAACCTAACCTTAACCCTCACCTTAATCCTAACCCTCACTCTCAAACTCACCCTCAGCCTAACCCTAAGCTTAAGCCTAAACCTAACCATAACACACACTGGCCCTCAACCTGACCCTAATCCTATCCCTAACCCTAACCCTAACTCTAAACCTATCCCTAACCCTCACCCTCACCCTGACCCTAATCCTAACCCTAACCCTCACCCTAACCCTAACCTAACACTAAACCTAACCCTAACCCTCAATCTAACCCTCCCCCTAACCCTAACTCTAACCCTAAAACTCAACATAACCCTAACCCTAACCCTAACCCTAAACCTCACCCTAAAACTAACTCTAACACTCACCCTCACCCTAGCCCTCAACCTAACCCTAATCGTAACCCTAAACCTCATCCGAGCCCTCACCCTAACCCTAACCCTAAACCTCACCATAACCCGAACCCTAACCCTCCACCTCATGCTCGGCCTAGGCCTAAGCCTAAGCCTAAGCCTAACCCTAACCCTCACCCTATTCCTAACCCTAACACTAACGCTAACTCTAATGCTAAACCTCACCCTCACCCTACCCCTATCTCTAACCATGACCCCAAAAATAAACCTCATCCTAAACCTAACCCTAACCCACACCCTCACCCTCAGAGTAACCGTATAAACCTAACCCTAACCCTAACAATAATCCTAACCCTAAACCTAACCCTAACCCTAATCCTAAACCTAATCCTAACACTCACCCTCACCCTAACCATAATCCTAACCCTAACCCTGACCCGAATCCTAACCCTAATCATAAACCTTACCCTTACACTAACCCTAACCCTCACCCTCACCCTAGCACTCACGCTAACCCTAATCCTCACCCTAACCCTAAACTTAACCGAATGCTAACTCTCACACTAAACCCAAAACTAACACTCAACCTAACCCTAACACTCACTCTCACCCTCACCCTCACCCTAAGCCTAACCCTAAACCTGAACCTAACCCTCACACTCACCCTCACCCTCACCCTAAGCCTAATCCTAATCCTAACCCTAAACCTCACCCTCACCCTAACCCTCAACCTAACCCTAACACTAACCCTAACACTAAACTGCACCCTCAGTCATACTCTAACCCTAAACCTCAAACTAAACCTAACCCTAACACAAACCCTAAACCTAAATCTCACCCTAACCCCAACCCTAAACCTCACCCTCACCCTAGCCCTTACCCTAACACTAAACCTAACCCTGACCCTCATCCTCATACTCCCCCTAAACCTAACCCTAACCCTCACCCTAACCCTAACCCTCACTCTCAAACTCACCCTCAGCCTAACCCTTAGCTTAAGCCTAAACCTAACCCTAACACGCACACTGACCCTCACCTTAACCCTAATCCTATCCCTAACCCTAACCCTAACTCTAACCCTAAACCTAACCCTCACACTCACCCTGACCCTAATCCTAACCCTAACCCTCACCCTAACCCTAACCTAACAATAACCCTAACCCTAACCCTCAACCTAAACCTCCCCCATCACTAACTCTAACTCTAAACCTCACACTCACCCTAACCCTAATCCAAACCCTAACCCTCAAACTAACCCTAATCCTAACTCTAAAGCTCATCCTAACCCTCACCCTAACCCTAACTCTGAAACTCACCCTAACCCTAAACCTAACCCTAACCCTCAACCTAACCCTAACCCTCACGCTCAACTTAAGCCTAACCCTAACCCTCAACCTAACTCTAAACTTAGCCTGAACCCTAACTCTCACCCTAACACTAACCGTAAACCTACCCTCACCCTCACACTCACCCGCACCCTCACCCTCACAGTACCTCTAACCCTATCCCAAAACCTAACCCTAAACCTCACCCTAACCCTAACCCTAAAACTCACCCTCAACCTAGCCCTCACCCTAACCCTAATCCTAACCCTAACCCTCATCCTAACCCTCCCCATAACCCTAAAACTAACCCTCACCCTAACCCTAACCCTCATCCGCACCCTCACCCTAAGCCTAATCCTAAGCCTAACCCTAAGCCTAACCCTAAACCTAACCCTAACCCTCACACTCACCTGGACTGTCACCGTCACAGTAACTCTAAGCCTAACCCAAACCCTAACCCTAAACCTCAATCTAACACTAACCCTAACCCTAATCGAAAACCTCACCCTAAAACTCACCTTTACCCTAACCTTAACACTCACCCTAATCCTCATCTTAACCCTAACCCTAACCCTAAACCTAGCCCTAACTCTAACACTAACCCTCAACCTAACCCTCAACCTAACGCTCACCCTAACCTTAACCCTAAAACTAACCCTAAATCTAACCCTCGACCTAACCCTCCAACTAACCCTAAACCTAACCCTAAACCTTACAATCACACTAACCCTAATCCTACACCTAAACCTAAACCTCACCCTAACCCTAAACCTAACCCTCACCCTCACCCTCAAACTCACCATAACTCTAACCCTAACCCTAACAATAATACTAATCCTAACCCTAAACCTAATCCTAACCCTAACCCTAATGCTAACACTCACCCTCACCCTAACCTTAACACTTACCCTCACCGTAACCCTAACCGTCAACCTAACCCTCACCCTAAACCTAACCCTAACCTTAAACCTTACCCTAACGCTAACCCTAATCCTCACCCTCACCCTATCCCTCAACCTAACCCTAATCGTAACCCTAATCCTCATCCTAACCCTCACCCTCACCCTAAATCTAACCCTCACCCTAAACCTAGCCCTAACCCTCACCCTAACCCGAAACTTAACCTGAATCCTAACTCTCAAGCTAACCCTAAACCTAACCCTCAACCTAAAGCTAATCCTCACCCTGACCCTCTCCCTCAACCGAACCCTAAGCCTAAGCCTGACCCTAACCCTCATCCTAACCCTCCCCCTAACCCTTACCCAAACAATCACCTTAACCCTAACCCTCACCCTCAACCTCACCCTCACCCTAACCCTAAGCCTAACCCTACCACACACTCACCCTCACCCTAACCCTAATCCTAACCCTTACCCTCACCCTCAACCTCACCCTCAGTGTAACCCTAAGCCTTATCCCCTCACACTCATCCTAACGCTTACCCTAATCCTAATCCTAACCCCAACCCTCACCATCACCCTCAGCCTCACCTTAAGCCTAACTCTAACCCTAAACCTCACATTCACCCTAATCCTAACCCTAACCCTAACCCTAAAACTCACCCTCACCCTAGCCCTCACCCAAACCCTAATCCTAACCCTAACATTCATCCTAACACTCCCCATAACGCTAACCCTAACCTCACCCTAACCCTAATCCTAAACCTAACATTCATCCTAACACTCCCCATAACCCTAACCCTAACCATCATCCTAACCCTAACCCTCACACTCACACTCACAATCAGCCTAACCCTAAGCCTAACCTTAAACCTAACTCTAACCCTAACCCTCACCCTAACCCTAAACCTAAACCTAACACTAACCCTAACCCTAAGGCTTACACTTTAGCCTCACCCTAACCCTAACTCTAACACTAAACCTCACCCTCACATAACACCATCCCTAACCCTAACCTGCAACCTCACCCTAACCCTAACACTAACCCTAACTCTAACCCTAAACCTCACCCGCACCCTGACCCTAACCCTGACCCTAAAATTCAACCTAACCCTAACCTTCATCCTCACCCTCAACCTCACCGTAATTCTAGCCCTAACCCTAACAATAACACTAACTCTAACCCTAACCCTAACCCTCAACCTCAGCCTCACCCTCACTGCAAACTTAACCCTACCCATAACACTAAACATAACGCTAAAACTAAGCCTAACCCTAACCCAAACTCTAATCCTCACCCCCACAGTCACCCTCAGCCTAACACTAAACCTAAACCTAACCCTCACCAAAACCCTAACACTAAAAATAACCCTAAACCTAAACCTACCCCTAAATCTAACCCTAAACCTAACCCAAATCCTCAGCCTCACCTGCACCCAAACTCAAACCTGAAACCTAACCCTCACCCTAACTCTAAGCCTAACCCTAATCCTAACCCTAAGCCTCACACTCACCCTCACCCTAACCCTAATCCTAAACCTACCCCTATCCCTAACCCTAACCCTCACCCTAACCCTCACGCTAGCCCTCACCATAACCTTAACCCTAACCCTAAACCTCATCCTAAACCTGACACTAAACATAACCCTAACGCTCACCCTAACGTGAATCCTAACCCTCACCCTCAAGCTCGGCCTAAGCCTAAGCCTAAGCCTAAGCCTAAGCCAAACCCGCACCCTAACCCTAAACCAAACACTAACCCTAATTCTAACACTAAATCTCACCCTCACCCTTACACTAACTCTAAACCTAACACTAACCCTAACAATAACCCTAACCCTCACCCTAAACATAATCCTCACCCTAACCCTAAACCTCACCCTAACACTTATCCTCACCCTACCACTAACCCTAACCGTAACACTAACCCTCACACTAACCCTAACCCTAATCCTAAACCTAACCCTCAACCTAAACCTAACACTCACGCTCAAGGTAACTCTAAACCTAACCCTCACCCTCACCGTAACCATAACCCTCACCCTCACCCTAACTCTCACACTAACACTTACCCGCACCCTAGCCCTAACCCTAATCCTAATCCTAACCCTAAACCTAACCCTCACCCTCACCGTAACCCTAACCCTAACCCTAAAAAACACCCTAACCCTAACCCTCACCCTAAACATTACCCTCACCCTAAACCTAACCCTCACCCTAACACTTACCCTCAACTTAACACTAACCGTAACCCGAACACTAATACTCACACTAACCATAACCATCACCCTAAACCTAAACCTCACCCTAACACTAACCCTAAACCTCAACCTAACCCTAGCCCTAACCCTAATCCTAACACTAATCCTCAATCTAACCCTCACCCTCACCCTAACACTAACCCTAACACTCACCCTAACCCTAACCCTCACCCTTACCGTAACCCTCACCCTCAGCCTAACCCTCACCTTTCCCTTACTGTCACCCCCACACTAACCCTCACCCTAAGCCTAACCCTGACCCTAACACTAACTTTACCCCTAAACCTCACCCTCAAACTAATCCTAACTCTAACCCTAACCCTAACACTAAACCTCACACTAACCCTAACCCTAACCCTCACCCTCACCCTAGCCTTCACCCTAACACAAATCGTAACCCTAAACCTCAACCTAACCCTAACCCTCACCCTCACCGTAACCCTTACCCTAACCCTAACCGTCACCCTCACCCTAACCCTACTTTTAACCCTAAACCTCAACCTAACCCTAACCCTCAACCTTACCAGAACTCTGACCCTAAGCCTCACCCTAACTCTAAACTTAACCCGAATCCTACTCTCACCCTAACCCTAACACTAACTCTCACCCTAACACTAACCCTAAACCTCAACCTCACCCTAACCCTAATCCTAACCCTAACCCTCATCCTAACCCTTCCCGTAACCCTAAATCTAACCATCACCCTAACCCTAATCCTGACCCCCCTCACCCTCAAACTAACCCTAAGCATAAGCCTATCCCTAACCCTCACACTCACCCTAACCCTAGACCTCACCATAACCAGAATCCTAACCCTAACCTTCATCCTAACCCTCCCCATAACCCTAACCCTAATGCTCACCCTAACCCTAACCCTCACCCTTACTCTAACCCTCAGCCTAACCCTAAGCCTAACCCTAACCCTAGCCCTAACCCCAAAACTCACACTCACTCTAACACTAATGCTAATCCTAATCCTAACCCTAACCCTCATCCTCAAACTCAGACTAACCCTCACCCTAACCCTAACCCTACACCTAACACTAACCCTAACCCTGACCCTCAACCTCAGCCTCACCCTATCCCTAACTATAAACCTAAACCTCACCCTCACCCTAACCCTAACCCTAAACTTCACCCTAAAAATAAACCTAAACCTCACCCTCACCCTAGCCCTTACCCTAACCCTCATCCTAACCCTACACCTCATCTTAACCCTTCTCCTAACCCTAAACCCCACGCTCAACCTCACCCTCAGCCTAACCCTAAGCCTAACCCTAAACCTAACCCTAACACACACACTCCCCCTCACTCTAACCCTAATCCTATACTTAACCCTAACCCTAACACACCACCTAACTCTCACCCTAACCCTAACCCTAACCCTAACCTTAAAACTAACCTTGTCCGTAACCCTAACTCTAGCCCTAAACCTCACCCTTAGCCTAATCCTAAGCCTAACGCTAATCCTAACCCTAACCCTAACCCTAATCCTAATCCTAAACTTCACCCTAACCCTCACCCTCATCCTAAGCCTCACCCTAATCCTAACCGTAAACCTAACACTAATCCTAACCCTAACCCTCACCCTCAGCCTCACCCTAACCCTAACTCTAACTCTAAACCTCACCCTCACCATAACTCCAAACCTAACCCTGACCCGAAACCTCACCCTAACCCTAACACTAACCCTAACTCTAACCATAACCTCACCCTCACCCTAACCCTAAGCCTAACCCTAAAACTCATCCTAACCCTTACTTTCACCCTCACTCTCAACCTCACCTTAATTTTAGCCCTAACCCTAAAAATAACACTAACCCTAACACTAACCCTAACCCTAATCCGCAGCCTCACCCTCACCGCAAAGTTAACCCTAACCATAACACTAACAATAACCCTAACCCTAAGCCTAACCCTAACTCTAATCCTCACCCCCACAGTCACCCTCAGCCTATCTCTAAGCCTAACCCTAACCCTCACCCTCACCATAACCCTAAACCTAACCCTAACCATAACACTAACCCTAACCCTAAACCTAACCCTAAATCTAACTCTAAACCTACCCTAATCCTCAGCCTCACCTGCACCCTAAACTAAACCCTAACCCTAACCTTCACCCTAACTCTAAGCCTAACCTTAACCCTAAACCTAAGCCCCACCCTCACCCTCACCCTAAACCTAATCCTAAACCTAACCCTACCCCTCACCCTAACTCTAACCCTAACCCTAAACCTCATCTTAACCGTAACACTAACCCTAACTCTAACCCTAAATCTCACCCTCACCCTAACCCTAACTTTAACCCTAACCCTAATAATAACCCTAACCCTCACCCTAACCATAGTACTCACCCTAACCATAAACCTCACCCTCACACTTACCCTCATCCTAGCCCTAACCCTAACCCTAACCCTAACCCTCACACTAACCCTAACCCTAACCTACCCTTAACCCTAACCCTACACCTAACACTAACCCTAACCCTGACCCTCACACTTAGCCTAACCCTAAGCCAAAATCTAAACCTAACCCTAACCCACACACTCACATTCACCCTATCCCTAATCCTAACCCTAAACCTAAACCTCAACCTAACGCTGATCCTAACCCTGACTCTAACCCTAAACCTCACCCTCACCCTCACCCTAACTCTAACCCTAACCCAAACCCTAAACCTCACCCTAAAACTAACTCTAACCCTCAACCTAACCATAACCATAAACATAAACCTTACCATAATAATAGCCCTAACACTAATCCTAAACCTCACCCAAACCCTAACACTAACCCTAACTGTAAACCTCACCCTAACTCTCCCCCTAATCCCAACTCTAATCCTAAACCTCACCCGCACCCTCACCCACACAGTAACTCTAAACCTAACCCAAACAATAACACTAACCCTAAACCTAACTATCACCTTAATCCTAATTCTCAACCCCACACTTACCCTCAGACTTACCCTAAGCCTAAGCCTAACCCTAGACCTAACCCTCACTCTCAGCCTCACCCTAACCCTAATCCTAACCCTAAACCTATCCCTAAACTTCAACCTAAACCTCACCCTAACCCTAACAATAAACCTAAGCCTAACCCTCCCCCTAACCCTCCCCCTAACCCTAACTTTAAAACGAAACCTCACCCTAGCCCGCACCCTAACCCTAATCCTAACCGTAAACCTCATCCTAAAACTCACCCTAATCCTAACCCTAACCCTCACCCTAACCCTAACCCTAACCCTAAACCTCACCCTAACCCTAAACCTAATCATCACCCTCACCCTAACACTGAACTTAACTCTAACCCTAACACTAACAATAACCCAAACCCTAAACCTCACCCTAACGCTAACCATAAGCCTCACCTCTCTCTAGCCCTCAGCCTAACCCTCATCCTAACCCTAAACCTCATCATAACCCTCACCCTAACCCTAGAACCCTAACCCTGACACTAGCCCTAACCCTCACACTCAACCTCACGCTTGGCCTTAAGCCTAAGCTTAAGCCTAAGACTCACCATAACCCTCACACACACCGTCACCCTAAACCTAACAAGAACCCTAACCCTAACCCTCAAACTAGCTCTCAATCTAATGCTAAATCTAACCCTAAACCTCACCCTCACCTAACCCTATACCTCACCTTCACCCTCACCCTCCACCTAACACTAAGCCTAAGCCTAACCCCAACTCTAACACTAACACTAACCCTAATCCTAACCCTCAGCCTAACCCTCACCCTAACCCTCAAACTCACCCTAACCAACACCCTAAACCTAAGCCTAAGCCTAACCCTCACCCTAACCGTTACTCTAACCCTAACTCCAACCCTCACCCTAACCCTAACCCTCATCCTCACCCTCACCCTAACGCTAATGCTAACCCAAACGCTAACCCTAACCCTCACACTCACCCTCACCTTAACCCTAGTCCTAATCCTAACCTTAACCCTAACCCTCAACCTCACCGTAAATCACAACCTAACCATAAACCTAACACTAACCCTAACCCTAACCCTAACTCTAACCCTAACCCTAAACCTAAACCTCAACCTAACCTTCACCCTCACCCTCACCGTAACCATAACCCTAATCCTAACCCTAACAATAACCCTAACCCTAACCCTCATCCTAACCATATCCTTCACACTAAATCTAACCCTCACCCTAATACATACTGTCACCCTAACCCTAACCCTAAACCTCACACTCACCCTAACCCTTACCCTAATCTTAATCCTAACCCTAAGCCTAACCCTCACCCTCACCCTAACTCTCACCCTAACCCAAACCCTCACCCTCACCCTCAGCTTAATGCTAAGCCTAATCCTAAACCTAAGCCTAACCCAAGCACTCACCCTAACACTACCCCTAATCGTAATGCTAACCCTAACCGTAACCCTCACCATCATCCTAACCCTCACCCTAACCCTACCCCTAACACTAACCCTAACCCTAAACCTCACCCTAACCCTAACCCTAACCCGCACACTCACCCTAACCCTAACCCTAACACTAACCCTCACACTTACCCTCAACTTAATCCTAATCCTAATCCTAACCCTAATGCTCACCTTCACCCTAACCCTACCCCTAACACTAACACTAACTCTCACCCTAACCCTAAGTGTAACCCTACCCCTAAACATAACCCTCACACTCAACTTCAATCTAAACCTGAACCTAACCCTAACCCTCACCTTTACCCTTACTGTCACCCTCACCCTAACCCTACCCCTAACACTATCACTAACCCTAACCCTAACCCTAACCCAAGCACTCACCCTAACACTACCCCTAATCGTAATGCTAACCCTAACCCTAACCCTCACCCTCATCCTAACCCTCACCCTAACCCTAACCCTAACCCTCACCGTAACCCTAAACCTAACCCTCACCCTAACCCTAACGCTAACCCTCACACTCACGCTTGGTCTAAGCCTAAGCCTAACCCTAAGCTTAAGCCTAACCCTAACCCTCACACTGACCCTCACCGTAACACTAACCCTATCACTAACGCTAAATCTAACCCTAAACTTCACCCTCACCCTAACCCTAACTCTAACCCTAACCCTAAACATAAACCACACCCTAACCTTAACCCTCACCCTCACCATGATTGTAACCCTAACCCTACCCTAACACTAACCCTAACCCTAACACTAACATTCACACTAACCCTAACCATCACCCTAACATTAAACCTCACCCTAAGCCTAACCCTAACCCTCACCCTGATCCTAGCCCTCACCCTAACCCTAACCCTCATCCTCACTCTAAACCTCACACTAACCCTAAACCTAAGCATCAATCTTAACCTCACCCTCACCCAAACCCTAACCCTAACCCTAACCCTACACCTTACATTAATCCTCACTCTCAGCCTAACTCTCAGCTTTACCCTTACCATCACCCTGACACTAACCCTCACCCTAACCCTAACCCATATCCTAACCTTAACCCTGACCATAATCCTGAGCATCACCCTAACCCTAACCCTCACCCTCAATCTCACCATCAGCCTAACCCTAAAGCCTAAGCCAAACCCTCACACTAACCCTAACCCTTACCATAGCCCTCACCCTAACCCTAATCCTAACCCTAACCTTAATCATAACTCTAAACCTAACACTAACCCTAACCATCAGCCAAAATCTAATCCTTACCCCACTCTCACCCAGAGCCTAACCCTAAGCCTTAGCCTAAACCTATCCCTAACCCTCACACTCACCCTCACCATAACTCTAATCCTAAACCTAAACCTAAACCTAACCCTAAACCTCAAACTAACCCTAACACTAAACCTAAGATAACCCTCACCCTAACTGTCTCCCTAACACTAACTCTAACCCTAAATCTCACCATTACCCTAACCCTAAACCTCACCCTCACCCTCACCCTCACAATAACTCTAACACTAACCCTAACAATAACCCTAACCCTAACACTAAACCTAACCCTAACTCTCCCCCTAACCCTTTTTCTAACCCTAAACCTCACCCTCACCCTAACCCTAAACCTCACCCTCACCCTCACAATCACCATAACTCTAACCCTAATCCTAACAATAAGCCTATCCCTAACACTAACCCTAACCCTCACCCTCACCATAACCCTAAACTTAACCCAAGCCCTCACCCTAACCCTAACCCTAACCCTAACCCTCACCCTCAGCCTCGCCCTCACCGAAAACTTAACCATAACATTAACAATAACCCTAACCCTAACCCAAATCCTAACCCTCACCCTCACCCTCACCCTCACCCTAACCCTAACCTAATCCTCACCCTAACCCAAAACCTCAACCTCACCGTAACCCTAACCCTAACACTCACCCTAACACTAAACCTAACCCTAATCCTAAACCCCTCATCCTAACCCTAATCCTAACCCTAAACCTCATCCTATCCCTGACCCTAATCCTAACCCTAAACCTCACCCTAACCCTAATCCTCACCCTCACCCTCAGCCTAACCCTAAGCCTAAGCCTAACCCTAACCCTAACCTTCACACTCAACCTCACCCTAACCCTAACCCTAACACTAACACTAACCCTAACCCTAACCCTCACCCTAACCCTCCCCCAACCCTAACTCTAAACCTAAAACTCACTCTCACCCGAACCCTAACTCTAACCCTTAACCTCACCCTAAAACTAACCCTAATACTAACAGCAACCCTCACACTAACCCTAACCACCACCTTAACCCTAAACCTCAACCTAACCCTATCCCTAACCCTCACCCTCACCCTAGCACTCACCCTTACCCTAACCCTCGTTCTCATAATAAACCTCACTCTAACCCTAAAACTAATCCTCAATCTAACCCTCACACTCACCTGCAACCCCACCCTCACAGTAACTCTAACCCTCACTCAAACCCTAACCATAAACCTCACTTTAACCCTAACCCTAAGCCTAAACCTAACCCTCAACCTCACCCTTACCCTAACAATAACCCTAAACCTAACCCTCACCCTAACCCTCCCCCTAAACCTATATCTAACACTAAACCTCACCCTCACACTCACCCTAACCATAACCCTAAACCCCACCCTAACCCTAACCCTAACCCTCACCCACACCCTCACCTTCACCATAACTGTAACCCTAACCCTAACAATAACCCTAACCCTAACCCTAACCATCACCCTAACCCTAATACTCACCCCCACCCTCACCCTGAACCTAACCCTAAGCCTCAGCCTAACCCTCAACCTAACCCTCACACTCACCCTCACCCTAACCCTAGTTCTAAAGGTAACCCTATCCCTAAACCTCAACCTAACCCTCACCCTCACCCTAACCCTAACACTAACCCTAACCCTAAACCTCACCCTAACCCTCCCCCAAACACTAACTCTAACCCTAAACCTCACCCTCACCCTAACCTTAATCCTAATACTAACCTTAACCCTAACCCAAACCCTCACCCTCAACCTCATTGTAACTCTAACCCTAACCCTAACAATAACAGTAAACCTAACCCTAACCTTCACCCTAACCATAACCCTCACCCTCAGCCTCACCCTCACTGCAAACTTAATCCTAACCATATCACTAACAATAACCCTAACCCTAACCATAACCATAACCCTAATCCTCACCCCCACCCTCACCCTCAGCCTAACCGTAACTTAACCCTAACCCTAACCCTAACCCTAACACAAACCCTAACCCTAAACCAAAACCTAAACCTAAACCTAATCCTCACCTTCACCCTCACCCTAACCCAAAACATAACCCTAACCCTCACCCTAACAATAAGCCTAACCCAACCCTAACCCTCACACTCACCCTCACCCTAACCCAAATCCTATACCTAACCCTGTCCTAAACCTAACCCTCACCCTAATCCTCACCCTAGCCCTCACCCTAAACTTAAACCTAACCCTAAACCTCACCCTAACCCAAACCCTAACCCTCCCCCTCATGCTCGGCCTAAGACTAAGCCTAAGCCAAAGCCTAACCCTAATCCTCACCCTATCACTAACCCTAACACTAACCCTAACTCTAACCCTAAACCTCACCCTCACCCTAAGCCTAACTCTAACACGAACCCGAAACCTAAACCTCATCCTAACCATAAACCTAACTCACACCCTCACCCTCACCGTACCCGTATAAACCTAACCCTAACAATAACCCTAACCCTAACCCTAACCCTCAGCCTAACCCTAACCCTAAGCCTAATATTTACCATCACCCTAACACTAACCCTAACGCTAACACTACCGCTCACACTAACCTTAACTATCATCCTCACCCTAAACCTCACACTAACCCTAACACTAATCCTCATTCTAATCCTCATCCTCACCCTAACACTAAACCTAACGCTTACCCTCATCTTTATCGTAATGCTCACCCTCATCCTAACCCTCATCTTTACTCTTACTGTCACCCCCACCCTAACCCTCACCCTAACCCTAATTCTACCCCTAAACCTTACCCTCACCCTAACCCTAACTCTAACTCTAACCCTAACACTAAACCTCACCCTAACCCTAAACCTAACCCTCACCCTCAACCTCACCCTAACCCTAAACCTAACCCTAAACCTAACAATAACCATAAATCTAACTCTAACCCTCAGCCTAACCATAACCCTTACCCTAACCCTAACCCTCACCCTAACACTTACCCTCCCCCAAACACTAACGCTAACCCTAAGACTAACCCTCACACTAACCCTAACCCTCACCCTAATCCTAAACCTAACCCTAACACTAACTCTAACTCTAACCCTAAACCTCACACTAGCCCTCACCCTAAACCTAAGTCCTACCCTCAACCTCACCCTAACCCTAACCTTCATCCTCACCATAAACCTCACACTAACCCTATCCCTAACCCTAATCCTCAATCTAGCCCTCACTCTAACCCTAACCCTAACCCTAAACCTAATGCTGACCCTGACCCTTACCCTAACCCTCACCAGAGACCTCACCCTTACCCTAATCCTAAACCTAACCCTCATCCTAACCCTCACCTTTATCTTAAACCTCACCATCAGCATAAATCTCAAATTTACCCTTACCATCATCCTCACCCTAACCCTAAACCTCATCCTAACCCTCACCCTAACCATAAACCTAACAATCACTCTAAACCTAACCCTCACCCTCAACCTCATGCTGAGCCTAACCCTTACCCTAACCCTCACCAGAGCCTTCTCCCTTACCCTAATCCTAAACCTAACCCTCATCCTAACCCACACACTATCCCTTACCCTAATCCTAACACTGTCCATTACCCTAACCCTAACCCTAAGCCTAATCCTAACCCTAACCCTAACCCTCACACTCAACCTAACCCTAACCATAACCCTAATCCTAACCCTAACTCTAACCCTAAACCTCAACCCCACCCTAGCCCTCACCCTAACCCTAATCCTAATCCTAACTCTCATCCTAATCCTCACCCTAACTCTAAACCTAAATCTCACCCTCACCATCACCCTAAACCTAATCCTAACCCTAACCCTCAACCTAAACCTGACCCTCACCCTCAACATAACCCTTACCCTAACCCTCAACCTAACACTAAACTTAACCCGAACCCTAACTCTCACCCTAACCCTAACCCTAACCCTCACCCTAAACCTAAAGCTAAAGCTCACCCTTAGCCTAGCCCTCACCCTAAATCTAATCCTAATACTAACACTCATCCTAATGCTCCCCCTAACCCTTACCCTAGCCCTCACCCTAACCCTAACCCTCACCTTCAACCTCACCCTCAGCCTAACTCTAAGCCTAACCCTAAACCTAACCCTAACACACACCCTCACCCTCACCCTAACCCTAATCCTAAACCTAACCCTAACCCTAACCCTAACCCTCATCCTAACCCTAACCATAACCCTAAAATTCACCCTAACCCTAACCTTCACCCTCACCCTCAACCTCACCGTAATTGTAGCTCTAAACCTAACAATAACCCTAACCCTAAACTTAACCCTAACCCTCACCCTCAGCCTCACCCTTACAGCAAACTTAACCGTAACCATAACACTAACAATAACCCTAACCCTAAGCCTAACCCTAAACCTAATTCTAATCCTCACCCACAGAGTCACCCTCAGCTTAACCCTAAACCTAAACCTAACCCTCACCATAACCCTAACCCTAACCATAACCATAACACTAACCCTAACCCTAAACCTAACCCTAAATCTAACCCTAAACTTAACCCTAATCCTCAGCCTCACCTGCACCCTAACCAAACCCTAACGCTAAACCTTACCCTAACTCTAAGCCTAAACCTAAACCTAACCCTAAGCCTCACATTCACCTTCACCCTAACCCTAATCCTAAACCTAACCCTATCCCTAACGCTAACCCTAACCCTCACCCTAGCCCTCAACCTAACCATAACCCTAACCCTAAACCTCATCCTAAACCTGACACTAAACATAAACCTAAACCTCACCCTAACCGGAACCATAACCCTCACCCTCATGCTCGGCCTAAGCCTAAGCCTAAGCCTAAGCCTAAGCCTAAGCCTAACCCTCACCCTAACCCTAACCCTAACACTAAACCTAACTCTAACCCTAAATCTCACCCTTACCCTACCCCTAACTCTAACCCTACCCCTAACCCTAACAATAACCCTAACCCTCACCCTAACCATAATCCTCACCCTAACCCTAAACCTCACCCTAACACTTACCCTCACCCTACCACTAACCCTAACACTAACACTAATCCTCACACTAACCCTAAACCTAACCTCACCCTAAACCTAACCCTAACCCTCAACCTAACCCTAACCCTCACGGTCAACGTAACCCTAAGCCTAACCCTGACCCTCACCCTAACCATAACCTTCACCCTAACCCTCACCCTAACACTTACCCTCACCCTAACACTAACCCTAATCCAAACCCTGACTCTAACCCTAACCCTCACCCTCACCGTAATGGTAACCCTAACTCTAAACCTAACAAAAACCCTAACCCTAACCCTAACCCTCACCCTAACCATGAGCCTCACCCTAAACCTAACACTTACCCTCAACTTATCACTAACTGTAACCTGAACACTAAGCCTCACACTAACCCTAACCATCACCCTAAACCTAAACCAAACCTAACAGTAACCCTAAACCTCAACCTAAACCTAGACCTAACCCTAACCCTAACACTCATCCTGAGGGTAAACCTAGCACTAACCTTAACACTAATCCTCAATCTAACCCTCACCCTCACCCTACCCATAACCCTAACCCTCAACCTAACCCTAACCCTCACACTCAGCCTAACCCTCTCCTTAACCTTACTGTCACCCCCACCCTAACCCTCACCCTAATCCTAACCCTCACCCTAACACTAACTCTACACCTAAATCTCACCCTCACCCTAATCCGAACTCTCACCCTAACCCTAACACTAAAACTTACACTAACCCTAACCCTAACGCTCACCCTCAACCTCACCCTCAGCTTAACCCTAAGCCTAAGCCAAACCCTTACCCTAACCCTCACCCTAAACTTAGCCCGCAGCCTAACACAAATCCTAACCCTAACACTCACCCTAACCCTAACCCTCACCCTCACAGTAACCCTTACCCTAACCCTAACCCTCACCCTTACCCTAACCCTAATCTTAACCCTAAACCTCAACCTAACCCTAACCCTCATCCTATCCCTCCCTGTAACTCTTAACCTAACCCTCACACTAACCCTAACCCTCACCCTCAACCTCACCATCAGCCTAACTCTAAGTCTAACGCTAAACCTAACCCTAACACACACATTCACCCTCACCCTAACCCTAATGCTAACCCTAAACCTCACCCTCACCCTCACCGTCAATGTAACCCTAAGCCAAACCCGAACCCTAACCCTAACACTGACATTCACTCTAACCCTTATCCTAATCCTAATACTAACTCTAACCCTAACCCTCAACCTCAGCCTCATCTTAACCCTAACTCTAACCGTAAACCTCACCCTCACCCTAACCCTAAACTTAACTCTAACTTTAAACCACACCCTAACCCTAACCCTAAACCTCACCCTCACCATAGCCCTCACCCTATCCCAACTCCTAACACTAACCCTCATCCTAACCCTCCTCATAACCCTAACCCTAACCCACATCCTAACCCTAATCCTCACCCTCACCCTAAACCTCAGCCTAACACTATCCCAAACCCTAAACCTCATACTCACCCTAACCCTAACACTATTCCTAATCCTAAACATAACCCTAACCCTCACCCACAGACTAACCCTCACCCTAACCCTAACCCTAAACCTAACACTAACCCTAACCCAAAAGCTCACCCTCAGCCTGAACCTAACCCTCACTCTAACCCTAAACCTCACACTCACCCTAACCCTAACCCTAAACTTCACCCTAACGCTAACCCTAAACCTCACCCTCACCCTAGACCTTACCCGAACTCTAATCCTAACCCTAACCCTCATCCTAACCCTTCCCCTAACCCTCACCCTCAAACTCAACCTCACCCTCAGCCTAACCCAAAGCCTAACCCTAAACCTAACCCTAACACACAAACTCACCCTCACCCTAGCACTGTCCCTAACCGTAATCCTAAACCTAACCCTCATCCTAACCCTCACCCTAAACCTAACCATCAACCTCACCCTAATCCTCACCCCCACCCACACCCTCAGCCTAACCCTAAGCCTAAGCCTAAGCCTAAGCCTAACCCTCACACTCACCCTCACCCTAATCCTAATCCTAAACCTAACCCTAAACCCCAAGCTAACCCTCACCCTAACCTTAACCCTAACATTAACCCTAACCCTCGACCTAACCCTCACCCTAACCCTAAATGTAACCCTAAAACTCACCCTAACCCTAACCCAAATCCTAACCCTAACCCTCCCCCTAACTCTAACGCTCACGCTCACCGTAACCCTAACCCTCATCCTAACCCTAACGCTAACCTTAAACCTCACCCAAACATTAACGCTAACCCTCATTCTCACCCTAGCCCTCATACTAAACATAATCCTAACCCTAACCTTAACGCTCATCCTAACCCTCACCTTAACCCTAACGCTAACAATAACCATAACCCTAACCATAACCATCACCCTAACCCTAATCCTCACCCCCACCGTGACACTCAGCCTAACCCTAAGCCTCAGCCTAACCCTCAAACTAACCCTCACACTGACCCTTACACTAACCCTAGTCCTAAATGTAACCCTATCACTAAACCTCAACCTAACCTTCACCCTCACCCTCACCCTAACCCTAACCATAACCCTGTCCAGCAGCCTCACCCTCACTGCAAACTTAACCCTAACCATAAAACTAACAATAACCCTACCATAACCATAACCATAACCCTAATCCTCACCCCTACCCTCACCCTCAGCCTAATCCTAACTTAACCTTAACCCTACCCCAAACCCTCACCATAACCCTAACCCTCACACTCACACTCACCCTAACCCAAATCCTCTACCTAACCCTGTCCTTACCCTAACCCTCACCCTCATCCTAAACCTATTCCTAACCCTAAACCTCATCCTAACACTCACGCTAACCCTAACCCTAAATCTCACCCTAAACTGAACCCTATCCCTCCCCCTCATGCTCGGCCTAAGCCTAAGCTTAAGCCTAAGCCTAACCCTAACCATCTCCCTCACCCTAACTCTAACACTAACCCTAACTCTAACCTTAAAATTCACCCTCACCCTCACCCTAACTCTAACACTAACCCGAAAGCTAAACCTCATCCTAAACCTAACCCTAAACCACACCCTCACCCTCACCGTAACCATATAACACTAACACTAACAATAACCCTAACCCTAACCCTAACCCTCACCCTAACCATAACCCTCACCTTAAACCTAAACGTCACCCTAATATTTAGCCTCAACCTAATACTCACCCTAACGCTAACACTACCGCTCACACTAACCCCAACAATCACCCTAACCCTAAAACTCACCCTAACACTAACCCTAACCCTCAACCTCACCCTACCACTCACCCTAACCCTAACCCTCATCATAACCCTCAACCTCTCACTAACCCTAACACTAATCCTCAATCTAACCCTCACCCTCACCCTAACCCTAAACCTAAACCTCACCCTAACCCTAACCCTCATCTTTACTGTAACGCTCACCCTCAGCCTAACTCTCATCTTTACCCTTACTGTCACCCCCACCCTAACCCTCACCCTAACCCTAACCCTCACCCTAACCCTCACTCTAAACCTATATCTAACCCTAAACCTCACCCTCACCCTCACCCTAACTCTAACACTAACCCTAACACTAAACCTCACCCTAACACTAACCCTAACCCTCACCCTCATCCTCAATGTAACCGTAACCCTAACAATAAACCTAACAATAATCGTGACCCTAACCCTAACACTCACCCTAACCATAACCCTCACCCTAACCCTAAACATCACCGTAACACTTACACTCACACTAACACTAACCCTAACCCTAACACTAACCCTCACACTAACCCTACCCTCACCCTAATTCTAAGCCTGATCCTAACCCTAACCCTAACTCTAACCCTAACCCTCAAACTAGACCTCACCCTAACCCTAAGTCCTACCCTCACCCTCAACCTAACCCTAACCCTCATCCTCACCCTAAACCTCACACTAACCCTAACCATAACCCTAATCCTCAATCTAACCCTCACACTAACCCTAACCCTAACCCTAACCATCAACCTAACCCTATCCCTAACCCTAACTCTAACCCTAAACCTCACCCTCACCCTTACCCTTACCCTAACCCTAAAACTCACCCTAACACTAAACTTCATCCTCACCCTCAACGTCACCGTAATTATAGCCCTAACACTAAAAATAACACTAACCCTAACCCTAACTCTAACCCTCACCTTCAGCCTCACCCTCACCACAAAATTAACGCTAACCATAACACTAACAATAACCCTACCCTAAGCCTAAGCCTAAGCCTAAATCTAATCCTAACCCCCACCTTCACCCTGATCCTAAACCTCACACTAACCCTAAAATTAATCCTCAATCTAAACCACACCCTCACCCTAAACCTAACCGTAACCCTCACCCAAACGCTAACACTCACCCTTACCGTAATCCTCACTCTCAGCCTAACCCTCAACTTTAACCTTACTGTCACCCTCACCCTAACCCTCACACTAACCCTAACCCTCATCCTAACCCTAACACTAACCTTCACCCCCTACTAAACCTCACCCTAACCCTAACCCTAACACTAAACCTAACCCTAATCCTAACCCAAAACTTCACCCTAACACTAACTCTAACCCTAAACCTCACGTTGACCCTAACCCTAACCCTATCCCTAATCCTAAACCTCACCCTAAACCTAAACCTTACCCTAACACTTACCCTCAACCTAACAGTAACACTAATACTAACACTAACCCTCACACTAACGCTAACCATCACCCTAAACCTAACGTCACCCTAACCCTAACCCTAACCCTAAACCTAACCCTCATCCTAACACTCACCCCAACCGTAACCCTAAACATCACCCTAACCCTAACCCTCACCCTCACCTTTAGCCTCAGCCTAACCCTAAGCCTAAGACTAAACCTAACCCTAAACTTCACAATCACCATAGCCCTCACCCTAACCCTAATCCTAACTCTAACCCTCATCCTAACCATCAACCTAACCATAACCAGAACCATCACTCTAAACCTAATCCTCATCCCCACCCTCACCTTCAGCCTAACCCTAAGCCTAAGCCTAACCCTAACCCTAACCCTCACATTCACCCTCAGCCTAACCTTAATCCTAATCCTAACACTAACCTTAAACCTAAGTCTCAACCTAACCCTAACCCTAACCCTAACCCTCACCATCACTTTAGTCCTCACCCTAACCATCAGCTCAAATCTAACCCACACCTTCACCGTAACCCAAACGCTAACCCTGACCCTAACCCTACCCCTACCCCTAACCCTAAACCTGACCCTAATCCTAACGCTAACCCTCACCCTCACCTTAGCCCTCACCCTAACCCTAATTGTAACCCTAAACCTCATGCAAAACCTTACCCACACGCTAACCCTAATCCTAATTCTAACCCTCACCCTAAACCTACCCCCGACCCTCACCCTAACCATAAACCTCACCTCAACCTCACCCTCAGCCTAACACTAAGCCTAACCCAAACCCTAAACCTAACCCTCACACTCACCCTCACCCTAACAGTAATTCTAACACTAACCCTAACCCTAAACCTAAATCTCAACCTAACCCTCACCCTAACCCTAACTCTAACACTAACCCTAACCCTAACCCACACCCTAACCCTCCCGCTAAACATAAATCTAACCCTAAACCTCACACTCATCCTAATCCAAATCCTAACCTTGACCCTAAATCTCACCCTAACCCTAACCCTAACCATCACCCTTACCCTCACCCTCACCCTCACCATAACCCTAACCCTCACCATAACCCTAACACTAAACCTCACCTTAACACTAATTCTAACCCTCACCCTCACCCTAGCCCTCACTCTAAAAATAATCCTAACCCTAATCCTCATCCTAACACTCACCCTAACCCTAACCCTAACCCTCACCCTAACCTAATCCTAAACATAACCCTCACTCTAACCCTAACCGTAACCCTCACCGTAACCCTAACCCTCATCCTAACCCTCACCCTAACCCTAAACCTCACCCTAACACTAACCCAAATCCTCACCCTCACCCTAGCCCTCACCCTAACCACCATCCTAAACCTAATCCTCATCCTAACTCTCACCCTAAACCTAATCCTAACCCTCACCCTAACCCTAATACTAACCCAAACCTTCAACCTACCCCTACGCCTCACCTTCGCTGTAACCCTAACCCTAACCCTCATCCTAACCCTAAACTTAACCCGAACCATAATTCTCACCCAAATGATAACCCTAAGCGGAACGCTTACCCTAACCCTCACCCTCACCCTCAGCTTAATGCTAAGCCTAACCCTAACCCTAAGCCTAACACAAGCACTCACCCTAACACTAAACCTAATCCTAATACTAACCCTAACCCTAACCCTTACCTTCATCCTAACCCTCACCCTAACCCTAACACTAACACTAACCCTAACCCTAACCCTAACACTAACACTAACCCTCACCCTAACCCTCACCCTTAACGTAACTCTAGCCCTAAATCTCAATCCTCACCCTCACCCTAACCCTCACCCTCACCCTCAGCTGAACCCAAAGCCAAAGCCTAACACTAACCCTAACCCTCACCCTCACACTAGCCCTCACCATAACCCTAACTGTAACACTAACCCTAACCCTAACACTCACACTAACCCTAACCCTAACCCTAACTCTAACCCTAAACCTCACCCTGACCCTAACCCTAACCCTAACTCTAATCCTCATCCTAACCCTAACCATAACCCTCAACATCACCCTCACCCTTACCCTTACCTTAACCTTAACCCTAACACTAACCCTAAGAATAACCCTAACCCTAAACCTAACCCTAAACCTCACCCTCACGGTAACTCTAACCCTAACCCAAACCCTCACACCAACCCAAACTCTGACACTAAACCTAACTCTAAACGTCACCCTAACCCGAACCCTAACCCTATCCCTAACCCTAGCACATACCCTAAGCCTAATCTTAACCCTAACCCTCACTATAACCCTCACTCTAAACATAAACCATACCCTAACCCTAAATCTAACCCTCAACTTCAACCTCAGCCTCAGGCTAACACTAACGCTAACCCTAAGCCTCACACTCACAGTCACAGTAACCCTAATCCTAACACTAACCCCAAACCTAACCCTAAAACTAACCCTAACCCTAACCCTCACCCTAAACCTCACTCTAAATCTAACCCTAACCCTAAAACTCACCCTCACCCTAACCCTAATCCTAACCCTAAAAATAACACTAACCCTCACACTCACCCTCACCTTAAACTTAATACTAATCGAACCCTAAACCTAACTGTAACCCTAACTATAACCCTAACCCTAACACTAACACTAACCCTAATCCTCAACCCCACCCTCACCCTCAGCCTAACCCTAAGCCTGTCCCTATCACTAACCCTAACTCTAACCCTAAACCTCACCCTCACCCTAACCCTATCTCTAAACCTAACCCTAAACCTCACCCTGACCCTAACCCTAACCCTCATCTGCACCCTCAGCCTCACCGTAACTCTAACCCTAACCCTAACAATAACACTAACTCTAAACCTAACGATCACCCTAAACCAAATCCTCACCCCCACCCTCACCCTCAGCCTAACCCTAAGCCTAAGCCTAACCCTAACACTAACCCTCACCCTCACTCTCACCCTAACCCTAATCCTAACCCTAACCCTATCCCTAAACCTCAACCTAACCCTCACCCTCACCCTAATGCTAGCACTAAACCTAACCCTAACCCTCACCCTAACCCTAACCCTAACCCTAAAACTAACCCTAACCCTAACACAAAACCTAACCCTAGCCCTAACCCTAACCCTAAATCTCATCCTAACCCTCACCCTAAACCTAAACCTAATCCTCACCCTAACCCTAACCCTAACCCTCACCCTCACTCTCGGCCAAAGCCTAAGCCTAAGCCTAAGCCTAACCCGAACTCTAAACCTCACCCTAACCCTCACCTTATACCTAACCCTAACACTAACCCTAACTCTAACCCTAAACCTCACCATCACCCTAACCCTAACCCTAACCCTAAACCTAAAACTAAACCTCACCCTAAACCTAAACCTAACCCTCACCCTCAACCTCACCTTAAACCTAACCCTAACCCTAAAAATAACCCTAACACTAAACCTAACCGTCACCCTAACCATAACCCTCAACATAACCCTAACCCTCAATCGAACCCTCACCCTCACCCTAAACCTAACCGTAACCCTCACCCTAACCCTAACCCTAAACGTAAAACTTACCTACACCTTAACCCTCAGCCTAACTCTAAGCCTAAACCTAACCCTAACCCTCACACTCATCCTCATCATAACAGTAATCCTAATCCTAAGCATAACCCTAACCATAAACCTCAACCTAACCCTCACCCTAATCCTAACCCTAACAATAACCCTAGCCCTAACCTTCAACCTAACCCTCCCCCTTACCCTAAGTCGAACTCTAAACCTCACCCTCACCCTAACCCTCACCCTAACCCTAAACCTCACCCTAACCCTCACCTTCACCGTAACCCTAAACATAACCCAAACCCTCACCCTACCCCTAACCCTAACCCTAACCCGAACACGAACCATAAACCTCACCCTAACCCTAAACCTAACCCTCAACCTCAACCTCACCCTAACCGTAAACTTAACCTTAAACATAACACTAACAATAACCCTAACCCCACCCCTAATACTAACCCTCACCCTCACCCAAAACATAACCCTCACCCAAACCCAAACCCTCACCCTAACACTTACCCTCATCCTAACACTAACCCTAACCCATACCCTAACCCTAACCCTAAACCTCGACCAAACCCTCACCCTCACCCTATCCCTAACACTAACCCTAAACCTAACCCTCACCATAACCCTCCCCCTAAACCTATATCTAACCCTAAACCTCACACTCACCCAAACCCTAATCATAAACCCCACCCTAACCCTAACCCTAACCCTCACCCACACCCTCACCCTCACCATAAATCTAACCCTAACCCTAACAATAACCCTAACCCTAAACCTAACCATCACTCTAACCCTAATACTCACACCCATCCTCACCCTCAGCCTAATCCTAAGCCTCAGCCTAACCCTCAACCTAACCCTCACACTCACCCTCAACCTAACCCTAGTCCTAAAGTTAATCATATCTCTAAACCTCAACCTAACCCTCACCCTCACCCTAACCCTAACACTAACCCTAACCCTAAAACTCACCGTAACCCTCTCACAAACCTAACTCTAACCCTAAACGTCACCCTGACCCTAACCCTAACCCTAACCTTAATCCTAAAACTAACCCTAACCCTAACCCTCAACCTCACCCTCAACCTCACTGTAACTCTAACCCTAACCCTAACAATAACATTAACCCTAACCGTAACCCTCACCCTAACCATAACCCTCACCCTCACCCTCAGCCTCACCCTCACTGCAAACTTCACCCTAACCATAACCCTAACAATAACCCTAACCATACCCTAATCCTCAGCCTCACCATCACCCTCAGCCTAACCCTAACTTAACCCTAACCCTAACTCTAAACCTAACGTTCACCGTAACCCTAACCCTAACCCTAACACAAAACCTAACCTCACTGTAACCATAACCGTAACCCTAACCCTAACACATACCCTAACCCTAAACCAAACCCTAAACCTAAACCTAATCCTCAGCCTCACCCTCACCCTAACCCAAAACATAACCCTAACCCTCACCCTACCACTAAGCCTAACCCAAACCTAACCCTCACACTCACCCTCACCCTAACCCAAATCCTATACATAACCCTATCCTAACCCTAACCCTCACCCTAACCCTCATCCTAGCCCTCACCCTAAACCTAATCCTAACCCTAAACCTCATCCTAACACTTACGCTAATCCTAAACCTAAACCTCACCCTAACCCGAACCCTAACCCTCCCCCTCATGCTCGGCCTAAGCCTAAGCCTAAGCCAAAGCCTAACCCTAACCCTCACCCTATCCCTAACCCTATCACTAACCTTAACTCTACCCCTAAACCTCACCCTCATCCTAAGCCTAACTCTAACATGAACCGAAACCTAAACCTCATCCTAACCCTAAACCTAACCCACACCCTCACCCTTACCGTACCCGTATAAACCTAACCCTAACAATAACCCAAACCCTAACCCTAACCCTCAACCTAACCCTATCCCTCAGCCTAATATTTACCCTCACCCTAACACTAACCCTAACGCTAACACTACCGCTCCCTCTAACCCTAAAAATCACCCTAAACCTCACCTTAACCCTAATTCTACCCCTAAACCTCACCCTCACTCTAACCCTAATTCTAACTCTACCACTAACACTAAACCACACCCTAAACTAACCCTAACCCTCACCCTCAACCTCACGGTAACCGTAACCCTAACCCTAAACCTAACAATAACCATAACCCTAACCCTAACCCTCAGCATAACCATAACCCTCACGCTAATCCTAACCCTCAACCTAACACTTACCCTCACCCTAACACTAACCCTAACCCTAACACTAACCCTCACACTAACCCTAACCCTCACCCTTAACCTAAATCTCATCCTAACCCTAACCCTAACTCTAACCCTAAACCTCACCCTCACCCTAACCCTAACTCTAACCCTAAACTGAAACCTAAACCTCAACCTAACCCTAACCCTCACCCTCACCCTCACCCTCAACATAACCCTAACCCTAACCCTAACCCTAACCCTCATCCTAACCATAACCTTCACCCTAACCCTAACCCTCACCCTAACACTAACGCTAACCATAACACTAAACCTCACACTCACCCTAACAATCACCCTAACCCTAAACCAAACCCTAACCCTAACTCTCACCCTCACCCTAGCCCTCAACCTAACCCTAACCCTCATCCTCACCCTTAACCTCACACTAACCCTAACACAAATCCTGAATCTAACCCTCACCCTCACCTTAATCCTAACCCTCACCAGTACCATAACCCTCACCCTCAGCCTAAACCTCACCTTTACCCTTACGGTCACCCTCACCCTAACCCTCACCATAGCATAAATCCTCATCCTAACCCTCACCCTAACGGCAACCCCAACCACCACCCTAACCCTAACCCTCACCCTCACCCTCAGCCTAAGCCTAACGCTAAGCCTAATCCTAACCCTAAACCTAACCCTCACCCTCAACCTTGCCCTCACCCTAACCCTAATCCTAACCCTAACCCTCATCCTAAGCCTTAACCTAACCATAGCCCTAACCATCATACTAAACCTAATCCTCATCCCCACCCATACCCTCAGCCTAACCGTAAGCCTAAGCCAAACCCTAACCCTAACCCTCACATTCACCCTCACCTTCAACGTAATCCTAAACCTAACCCTAACATTAAACCTCAACCTAACCCTCACCCTAACCCTAACACTAACCCTAACCATAACACTCAACCTAACCCTCCCCTCACTTTAACTTTAAACCTAAACCTCACCCTCACCCTAACCATAATCCTAACCTTAAACCTCACCCTAACCCTGATCCTAACCCTCACCCTAACCCTCACTCTTACTGTAACTCTAACCCTAACCTTAACTATAATTCTAACCCTAAACCTAACCCAAACCCTGAACCTCACCCTAACTCTAAACCTAACATAAACCCTCACCCTAATCCTAATCCTAACCCTCAGCCTCACCTTAACCTTAACCATAAACCTCACCCTAAACCTAAACCTAACACTCACCCTAACTCTAGTCCTCCCCCTAACCCTAATGCTAACCTAAACCTCATCCTAACACTCACCCTAACCCTAAAACACTAACACTAACACTCACCCTCACCCTCATGCTCTGCCTAAGCCTCCGCCTCAGCCTAAGACTAACCCTGACCCTCACACTCACCCTCACCCTAACCCTAACCCTAACCCTAACACTAACCCTAACCCTAACCCTCACACTAACCCTCACCCTAACTATAACCCTAAACCTCAGCCTCACCCTAACCCTAAATCTCACCCTGACCCTCACCCTCTGCCTAACATTAAGTCTAACCCTAACCCCAACTCTAACCCAAACACTAAACCTAATCCTCACCCTACACCTCACCCCAAAACTAACCCTAACCCTCACACTCACCCTAGCCCATACACAAACCCTAAGCATAAGCCTAACCATCACAATAACCCTCACTCTAACCCTAACACCAAAACTCACCCTAACCGTAACCCTCACCCTCAACCTCACCCTAACTCTAACCCTAACCCTAATCCTTATCCTAACCCTCACACTCACCCTAACCCTAACCCTAACCCTAATCCTAAACCTCACCATAAACCTAAACCTTACCCTAACACTTACCCTCACCCTAACATTAACACTAACCCTAACACTAACCCTCACACTAACGCTAACAATCACCCTAAACCTAAACCTCACCCTATCCCTAAAGCTAACCCTCACCTTCACCCTAGCCCTCAACCTAACCCTAACACTCATCCTCACCTAAACCTCACACTAACCCAAACACTAATCCTCAACCTAAACCTCACCCTCACCCTAACCCTAACCCCGATCCTCACCCTAACCATAACCCTCACCTCAATCTCACCCTCAGCCTAACACTAAGCCTAACCCAAACCCTAACCCTAACCCTCACACTCACCCTCACCCTAACCCTAATCCTAACCCTAACCCTCACCCTAAACCTTACCCTAAAACTAACCCTAACCCTAACCCTCACGCCAACCCTCCCCCTAACCCTAACTCTAACCCTAAACCTCACACTCACCCTAACCCAAATCCTAACCCTAACTCTTACCCTCACCCTCACCCTCACCGTAACTCTAACCTTAAACCTCACAATAACACTAATCCTAACCCTAAACCAAACCCTAACCCTAATCCCATACCTAACCCTCACCCTCAGTCTCACCGTCTCTGCAAAGGTAGCCAGAACAATAACACTTACAATAATCCTAACTCTAACCCTAATCCTAACCCTCACCCTCACCCTAACCTTCATCCTAACCATAACCCTCACCCTAAACCTAAGCCTCACCCTTACCATAACCATGACCCTCACCCTAACCCTAACCCTAAATCTCACCCTAACACTAACTCTAACCCTAAATCTCACCCTCACCCTCACCCTCATCTTAACCCAAAGCCAAAGCCTAACGCTAACCTTAACCCGCACCCACACACTAGCCCTCACCATAACCCTAACTGTAACACTAACCCTAACCCTAACACTCACACTAACCCTAACCCTAAGCCTAACTCTTACCCTAAACCTCACCCTGACCCTAACCCTAACCCTAACTGAAAATCTCATCCTAACCCTAACCCTAACCCTCAACATCACCCTAAACCTCACCCTTACCTTAACCTTAACCCTAACCCTAACCCTAAGAATAACCCTAACCCTAAACCTAACCCTAAACCTCACCCTCACCGTAACTCTAACCATAACCCAAACCCTCACCCTAACCCTAACTCTGACACTAAAACTAACGCTAAACGTCACCCTAAACCTAAACCTAACCCTAACCCTCATGCTAGCACATACCCTAACCCTAATCCTAACCCTAACCCTAACTCTAACCCTCACACTCACCCTCAACCTTAATCCTAATCCTAACACTAAACCTTACCCTAACCCTAACTCTAACCCTAACCCGAACCCTAACCCTAACCCTAATCTCAACCCCACCCACATCCTCAGCCTAACCCTAAGCCTATCCCTAACATTAACCCTAATTCTAACCCTAAACCTCACCCTCACCCTAACCCTATCTCTAAACCTAATCCTAAATCTCACCCTGACCCTAATCCTAACCCTCACCCCCACCCTCCACCTCACTGTAACTCTAACCCTAACCCTAACAATAACACTAACCCTAAACCTAAGGATCACCCTAACCCTAACCCTCACCCCCAACCTCACCCTCAGCCTAAGCCTAACCCTAACACTAACCCTCACCCTCATTCTCACCCTAACCCTAACCCTAACCCTAAACCTCACCGGAAACCTCACCCTAATCGTCACCCTCACCCTCACTCTCACAGTGACCGTAACTCTAACCCTAACCCTAGCAATAACAGTAAACCTAACCCTAACACTAACAATAAACATAAACCTCACCCTGTGCCTCACCCTCACCGCAAACGTAACACTAACCATAACACTAACAATAACCCTAAACATAACACTAAGCCTAAGCCTAAGCCTAAGCCTAACCCTAACCCTAACCCTCACCCTAAACCTAACCCTAACCCTAACCCACACCCTATCCCTAACCCTAACCCTAACACTAAACCTAAACCTAACCTTAACCCTAACCATAAACCTCATCCTAGGACTCATCCTAAACCTAACCCTAACCCTAACCCTCACTCTCGGCCTAAGCCTAAGCCTAAGCTTAAGCCTAACCCGAACTCTAAACCTCACCCTAACCATCACCTTTACCTAACACTAACACTAACCCTAACTCTAAACCTAAACCTCACCATCACCCTAACCCTAACTCTAACCCTAACATTAAAACTAAACCTCACCCTAACCCTAAACCTAACCCTCATCCTCAACCTCACTGTAACCCTAACCCTAACCCTAACAATAACCCTAACACTAAACCTAACCCTCAGCCTAACCATAACCCTCAACATAACCCTAACCCTCAATCTAACCCTCACCCTCACCCTAACCCTAACCCTAACCCTCCCCCACACCCTAACCCTAAACATAACCCTAAACCTCACCGTAACCCTCACCATAACCCTAACCCTAATCCTAACCCTAAACCTAATTCTAAACCTAAACCTAACCCTAACACTAACACTAACCCTAACTCTAACCCTAAACCTCACCCTCACCCTAACCCTAACTCTAACCCTAACCTGAAACCTAAACCTCATCCTAATCCTAACGCTCACCCTCACCCTCAACATAACCCTAACCCTAACCCTAACAATAACCCTAAACCTAACCCTAACCCTCATCATAACCATAGCCTTCACCCTAACCCTAACCCTCACTCTAACACTTACCCTCACCCTAACACTAACCCTAACCATTACACTAAACCTCACACTAACCCTAATCACCACCCTAACCCTAAACCTCACCCTAACCCTAACTCTCACCCTCAACCTATCCCTCAACCTAACCATAACCCTCATCCTCACCCTTAACCTCACAGTAACCATAAAACTAATCCTGAATCTAACCCTCAACCTCACCCTAACCCTAACCCTCACCTTACCATAACCCTCACCCTCAGCCTAACCCTCACCTTTACACTTACAGTCACCCTAACACTTACCCTCACCCTCACCCTCAGCCTCAGCCTAACCCTAAGCCTAAGCCTAACCCTAACCCTAACCCTAACCCTCACCTTCACTCTAATCCTAACCCTAACCCTCATCCTAACCCTTAACCTACCATAACCCTAACCATCATTCTAAACCTAATCCTCATACACACCCAAACCCTCAGCCTAAACTTAAGCCTAAGCCAAACCCTAACCCTAACCCTCACACTCACTCTACCGTCAACCTAATCCTAAACCTAACCCTAACCCTAACATTAAACCTCAACCTAACCCTCACCCTAACCCTAACACTCAACCTAACCCTCCCCCTAAACCTAACTCTAACCCTAAACCTCACCCTCACCATAACCATAATCCTAAAACTAAACCTCACCCTAACCCTGATCCTAACCCTCACCCTCACCCTCACCCTTACTGTAACTCTAACCCTAACCTTAAATATAACACTAACCCTAAACCTAACCCAAACCCTGAACCTCATCGTAACATTAACCCTAACACAAACCCTCACCCTAATCCTAATCCTAACCCTCAGCCTCACCTTAAACCCTAACCTTCACCCTAACCCTAACCTTAACCCTAAACATCACACTAACGCTAACCCTAACCCTCACCCTAACTCTAGCCCTCCCCCTAGTACTAATGCTAACCCTAAACATCATCCTAACACTCACCCTAACTCTAAAACACTAACACTAACACTCACCCTCACCCTCATGCTCCGCCTAAGCCTCCGCCTCAGCCTAAGACTAACCCTGACCCTCACACACCCTCACCCTAACCCTAACCATAACACTAACCCTAACCCTAACCTTCACACTAACCCTCCCCCTAACCCTAACTCTAACCCTAAACCTCACACTCACCCTAACCCTAATCCTAAACCTGACACTAAATCTCACCCTAACCATAACCCTAACCCTCACCCTTACCCTCACCCTCACCCTCTCCTTAACTCTAACCCTAACCTTAACAATAACACTAATCTTAACTCGAAACCTAAACCTAACCCTAATCCTATCCATAACCATCACCCTCAGCCTCACCATCACTGCAAAAGTCACCAGAACTATAACACTAATACTCCTAACCCTAACCCTAATCCTAACAATCACCCTCACCCTAACCCTAATCCTAAACCTAATCCTCACTCTAACCCTAACCCTAACCTCACCGTAACCCTAACCCTCATCCTAACCCTCACCCTAACATTAACCCTAACCCTCACCCTAGCCTTCACGCTAACCCTAATCCTAACCCTAACCCTCACTCTAACCCTAACCCTAACCCTCACCATAACCCTCACACTCACCCTAACCCTCATCCTCACCCTAACCCTAACCCTCACCCTAACCCTAACCCTCACCCTCACCATAACCCTAACCCTCATCCTAACCCTAACCCTAACCCTAAACCTAAACCTAAACCTCACCCTAACAATAACCCTAACCCTCACCCTCACCCTAGCCCTCACCCTAAACCTAATCCTAACCCTAATCCTCATCCTAAACCTCACCCTAACCCTAACCCTAAACCTCACCCTAACCCTAATCCAAACCCTAACCCTCAACCTAACCCTAACCCTCACCCTCACTGTAACCTGAACCCTAAACCTCATCCAACCCTAAACTAAACCCGAACCCTAACTCTTACCCTAACGCTAACCCTAACCCAAACCCTGACCCTCATCATATCTCTAACCCTAATACTAACCCTCAGCCTCACCTTAACCCTTACCCTAACCCTAACCCTAAATCTCACCCTAACGCTAAACCTAACCCTCACCCTAAATCTAGCCCTCACCCTAACTCTAATGCTAAACCTAAACCTCATCCTAACACTCACCGTAACCTTAAAACCCTAACCCTAACCCTCACCCTCACCCTCACGCTCTGCCTAAGCCTCCGCCTCAGTCTAAGACTAACCGTGACCCTCACACTCACCCTCATCCTAACCCTAACAGTAACACTAACCCTAACCCTAACCCTCACACTAGCCCTTACCCTAATGCTAACTCTAACCCTAAACCTCACCCTCACCCTAACCCTAAACCTCACCCACACCCTCCCCATCTGCCTAACATTAAGCCTAAGCCTAACCCCAACCCTAACTCTAACACTATCCCTACCCCTCAACCTACCCCTCTCCCCAAACCTAACCCTCACCTTCACCCTAGCCCATACCCAAACCCTAAGCCTAAGCCTAACCCTCATCCTAACCCTCACTCTAACCCTAACCCCAACACTCACCATAACCTTAACCCTCACCCTCACCCTCACCCTAACTCTAAACCTAACCTTAACCCTAACCCTAACCCTCACACTCACCCTCACCTTAACCATAACCCTAATCCAAACTAACACTAACCCTCAACCCCACACTAAAACTCACCCTATCCCCAACCCTAACCCTAAAACTAACCCTAACCCTCACCATACCCCTCACACTAACCCTAAGCCTAACCCTCACCCTCAACCTAGCCCATACCCAAACCCTAAGCCTAAGCCTAACCCTCATTCTAACCCTAACCCCAACACTCACCCTAACCGTAACCCTCACCCTCACACTCACCCTAATTGTAAACCTAACCCTAACCTTAACCCTAACACTCACACTCATCCTCACTTTAAACCTAACCCTAATACTAACCCTAACACTAACCCTCACACCCACACTAAACCTCACCCTAACTCTAACCCTAACACTAACCCTAACCCTAACCTTAAACCTCAGCCTCACCTCAACCCTAACTCTAATCCTAAACCTCACCCTCACCCTAAACCTAACCCTAACCCTAATCCTAAACCTCACCCTAAACCTAAACTTTACCCTAACACTTACCCTCACCCTAACACTTACACTAACCTTAACACTAACACTCACACTAACGCTAACAATCACCCTAAACCTAATCCTCACCCTAACCCAAACGCTAACCCTCAACTTCACCCTAGCCCTCACCCTAAACCTAACACGTATCCTCACCCTAAACCTCACACTAACCCCAACACTAATCCTCAATCTAACCCTCACCCTCACCTTAACCCTAAGCAGAACCCTCACCCTTACAATAACCCTCACCCTCAGCCTAACCCTCACCTTTACTCTGTCACCCTCATCCTAACCCTCACCCCAAAGCTAACCCTCATCCTAACCCTCACACTAACCGTAACCCTAACCATCACCCTAACCCTAACCCTCACCCTCGACTTCAGCCTCAGCCTAACCCTAAGCCTAAGCCTAACCCTAACCCTCATCCTAACTCTCAACCTAACCATTACCGGAACCATCAATCTAAACCTAATCCTCATCCCCACCATCACCCTCAGCCTAACCCTAAGCCTAAGCTTAACCCAAACAGTAACCCTCACACTCACCCTCAGCATAACCCTAATCCTAACCCTAACCCTAACCCTAAACCTAAACCTCAACCTAACCCTCACCCTAACACTAACCCTAACTCTCACCCTCACTTTAGTCCTCAACATAACCCTCACCTCAAACCTAACCCTCACCCTCAATGTAACCCGAAACTTAACCCTCCCCCTAACCCTACGCCTAAACCTAAACCTCACCCTAACCCTAACACTAAATCTCACCCTCACCCTAGCCCTCACCGTAACCCTAATTGTAACCCTAAACCTCATTCTAACCCAAACCCTAACCCTATCCCTAAACCTCACCCTAATCCTAAACCTAATAGTAACCCTCAAACTAATGCTAACCCTGACACTCAATGTAATACTAACCCTAAACCTCAAACTAACACCAACCCTCACACTCACAATCGCCCTCAGCCTAAACCGAAGCCTAATCCTAACCCTAACCCTAACCCTCATACTCACCTTCACCCTAACCCTAATCCTAACCCTGACACTAAACCTCACCCTAACCCTAACCCTAACCCTAACGCTAACCCTCAGCCTTACCTTCACCTTAACTCTAACCCTATACCCTAACAATAACACTAATCCTAACTCGAAACTTAACCTAACCCTAATCCTATCCCTAACCCTCACCCTCAGCCTCACCATCACTGCCAAGGTAACCAGAACCATAACACTAACAATAATCCTAACCCTAACCCTAATCCTAACCCTCACCCTCACCCTAACCCTCATCCTCAACCTAACTCTAACCCTAACCCTAACCCTCTCCCTCACCATAACCCTAACCCTCATCCTAACCCTCACCCTTACCCTAACACTAACACTTAACCTCACCCTAAAAATAACCCTAACCCTCACCCACACCCTAGCCCTCGCCCTAACACTAATCCTAAACCTAATCCTCATCCTAACTCTCCCCCTAATCCTTAACTGAAAACTTAACTCAAAACCTTCACCCTAACCCTAAACATAACCCGAACCATAACTATCACCCAAATGCTAACCCTAACCTGAACCCTAACCCTAAACCTCAACCTCACTCTCAGCTTAATGCTAAGACTAATCCTAACACTAAGCCTAACCCAAGCACTCACCCTAACACTACCCCTAATCGTAATCCTAAACCTAACCCTAACCCTCACCCTCATCCTAACCCTCACCCTAACCCCAAGCCTAACACTAACCCTAACCCTAACCCTCACACTAACCCCAATCCTAACACTAACCCTAACCCTAAAACTAACCCTCACCCTAACCCTAACACTAACACTAAACCTAACCCTAACCCTCACCCTCATCCTAACCCTCACCCTAACCCCAAGCCTAACACTAACCCTAAACCTAACCCTCACCCTAACCCCAACCCTAACACTAACCCTAACCCTAACCCTAACCCTCACCCTAACCCTAACACTAACACTAACCCTAACCCCAACCCTCACCCTAACCCTAACCCTAACCCTCAAGCTCACCCTAACCCTAACCCTAACCCTAACCCTCACACTCACCCTCAATTTAATCCTAATCCTAATCCTAACCCTAATCTTCACCTTCAACCTAACCCTCACCCTAACCCTACCCCTAACAGCAACACTAACCCTAACCCTAACCCTAACTCTCACCCTATCCCTAAGCCTAACCCTACCCCTAACCGTAATCCTCACACTCACCTTTAATCTAAACCTGATCCTAAACCTAACCCTCACCTTTACCCTTACTGTCACCCTCACCCTAACCCTACCCCTAACACTATCACTAACCCTAACCCTAACCCTCACCGTAACCCTAAACCTAAACCTCACCCTAACCCTAACCCTAACCCTCACACTCATGCTCGGTCTAAGCCTAACCCTAACCCTAAGCTTAAGCATAACCCTAACCTTCACACTGACACTCACCCTAACCCTAACACTATCACTAATGCTAACTCTAACCCTAAACGTCACCCACACCCTAAACCTAACTCTAACCCTAACCCTAAACATAAACCACACCCTAAACCTAACCCGAACTCTCACCCTCACCGTAAATGTAACACTAACCCTAACCTAACAATAACCCTAACCCTAACCCTAACCCTCATTCTAACCATAACCCTCACCCTAAACCTAACCCTCAAAGTAACACTTACCCTCACCCTAACACTAACCCTAACCCTAACACTAACACTCACACTAACCCTAACCATCACCCTAACATTAAACCTCACCCTAAGCCTAACCCTAACGCTCACCCTCAACCTAGCCCTCACCCTAACCCTAACCCTCATCCTCACTCTAAACCTCACACTAACCCTAAACCTAATCATCAGTCTTAACCTCACCCTCACCCTAACCCTAACCCTAACCCTAGACCTTACCTTAATCCTCACTCTCAGCCTAACCCTCAGATTTTCCCTTACTGTCACCCTCACCCAAATCCCTCACCCTAACCATAACCCTCTTCCTAACCATCACCCTGATCATAATCCTAAGCATCACCCTAACCCTAACCCTGACCCTCAACCTCACCATCAGCCTAACCCTAAAGCCTAAGCCAAACACTCACACTAACCCTCACCCTCACCCTAGCCCTCACCCTAACCCTAAACCTAACCCTAACCTTAATCATAACCCTAAACCTAACCCTAACCCTAACCATCACACAAAACCTAATCCTCATCCCCACTCTCACCCACAGCCTAACCCTAAGTCTAAGCCTAACCCTAACCCTAACCCTCACACTCACCCTCACCATAACCCTAATCCTAAACCTAACCCTAACCCTAACCCTAAACCTCAACCCAACCCTCACCCTAACCCTAACCCTAACACTAAACCTAACCCTAACCCTCACCCTAACTATCTCCCTAACCCTTACTCTAACACTAAACCTCACCCTCACCCTAACCCTAAACCTCAGCCTCACCCTCACCCTCATCATAACTCTAACCCTAACCCTAACAATAACCCTAACCCTAACACTAACCTTAACGCTCATCCTCACCGTAACCCTAAACCTAACCCAAGCCCTCACCCTAACCCTAACCCTAACCTTAACCCTCACCCTCAGCCTCACAGTCACCGAAAACTTAACCATAACACTAATAACCCTAATCCTAACCCTAATCCTAACCATCACCCTCACCCTAAACCTAACCCTAACCTTCACCCTAATCCTAAACCTCAACCTCACCATAACCCTAACCCTAACACTCACCCTAACCCTAAACCTAACGCTAATCCTAAACCTTGCCATAATGTTAACCCTAACCCTCACACTCAACCTTGCCCTCATCCTAACCCTAATCCTAACCCTAGACCTTATCCAATCCCTCACCCTAATCCTAACCCTAAACCTGACCCTAACCCTAACCCTCAACCTCATCCTCAGCCTAACCCTAAGCCTAAGCCTAACCCGAACCCTAACCCTCACACTCAACCTCATCCTAACCCTAACCCTAATCTTAACACTAACACTAACCCTAACACTAACCCTCAACCTAACCCACCCCCAACCCTAACTCTAAACCTAAACCTCACCCTCACCCTAACCCTAACCCTCACCATCACCCTCACCCTCAGCCTAAACCTAAGCCTAACCCTAACCCTCACCCTAGCCCTCACCCTAACCCACCCACTAACCCTAACTCTAAACCTAACCCTCACCCTCAACCTAACCCTAAACCTAAACCTCACCCTAAATCTCACCGTAAGCCTAACCCGCACCCTCACCCTCACCCTCACCGTAACTCTAAACCTAACCCTCACAATAACACTAACCATAACCCTAACCCTAACCATAAATCTCACCCTCAGCCTCACCCTCACTGCAAACTTAAACCTATCCATAACACTAATATTAACCCTTACCCTAACCCTAACCCTAACTCTAACCCTAACCCTATCCCTAATCCTCACCCCACCCTCACCCTCAGCCTAACCCTAAGCCTAACCCTAACCCTAACCCTAACTTTAACCCTAAACCTCACCCTCACCCTAACCCTATCTCTAAACCTAACCCTAAACCTCAGCCTAACCCTAACCCTAACCCTACCCACACACTCACCCTCATGGTAACTCTAAACCTAACCCTAACCATAACACTAACCCTAACCCTAACCATCACCCTAAACCTAATCCTCACCCCCAGCCTCAACCTCAGCCTAACTGTAAGCCTAAGCCTAACCCTAACCCTCACCCTCACCCTCACCCTAACCCTAATCGTAACCCTAAATCTATCCCTAACCCTCCCCCTCCCCCTCCCCCTCCCCCGAATTCTAACCCTAAACCTCACCAGCACCCTAACCCTAACCCTAACCCTAACACTAAACCTCACACTAAAACTCACCCTAACCCTGACCCTCACTCTCAACATGACCATAACTCTAACCCTAACCCTAACAATAATACTAACCCTAACCCTAACCCTAACCGTAATACTAACCATAAACCTCACCCAGAGCGTCACCCTCACCGCAAACTTAACACTAACCATAACACTAACAATAACCCTAACCCTAACCCTAAACCTAAACCTCACCCTAACCCTAAACCTTGCCCTTACCCTCACCCTCACCGCAACATTAACCCTAACCCTAAACCTAACAAAAACCGTAAACCTAACACTAACCTTAACCATAACCATAACCCTCACCCTAACGCTAACCCTCACCCTAAAACTAACCCTAGTCCTAACACTAACCCTCACACTAACCTTAACACTAATCCTCAGTCTAATTCTCACCCTCACCCTAACCCTAAACCTAATACTCACCTTAACCCTCAACTTGACCCTTACTGTCACCCTTACCCTAACCCTCACCCTAACACTAATCCTCATCCTAACCCTCACCCTAACCATGACCCTAACCATCATGCTAACCCTAACCCTCAACCTCACCCTCAGCCTCAGCCTAACCCTAAGCCTATGCCTAACTCTACCCTAAACCTCACCCTCACCCTAGACCTCACCCTAACTCTAATCCTAACACTGACCCTCATCCTAACCCTAACCCTAACCCTAAAAATAACCCTAAACTTAACCCTAACCCTCATTCTCACCATAACACTCACCCTAACCTTAAACCTCACCCTAAAAATTACCCTCACCCTAACACTAACCCTAAGCCTAAAACTAACCCTCACACTAACCCTAACGATCACCCTAACCCTAACACTCACCCTAACCCTAAACCTAACCCTTATCCTCACCCTACACCTCAACCTAATCCTAATCCTCATCCTCACTCTAAACCTCACACTAACCCCAAAAACTAATCCTCAATCTAAACCACACCCTAACCCTAACCCTAAACCTCACCCTAACCCTAACCCTCACACTTACTGTAATCCTAATTCTCAGCCTAACCCTCAACATTACCTTTACTGTCACCCTCACCCTAACCCGCACACTAACCCTAACCCTCATCCTAACCCTCACCGTGACCATAACCCTAAGCAAGCATCACCCTAATCCTAACCCTCACCCACAACCTAACCCTAACACTCACTCTCACACTAACCCTCACCCTAACCCTAACCCTCAACCTCACCCTCAACCTCAGCCTAACCCTAAGCCTAACCCTAACCCTCACACTCAACCTCACAGTAACCCTAATCCTAATCCTAACCATAACCCTAACCCTCACCCTAACCCTAACACTAACCCTAACATTAACCCTAACACTAACCCTAACCCTAACACTCACCCTAACCCTAACTCTAAAATTAAACCTCACCCTCAAACTAACCCTAACCATAAACCTCACCCTAAACCTAACCCTAAACCTCACCCTCACCCTAGCCCTCAGCCTAACCCTAATCCTAACACTAACCCTCAACCTAACCTTCACCCTAACCCTAATCCTAGCACTCATCCTAAACCTAACCGTCAACCTAACCCTCACACTAAGCCTATCGAACCCTAAACCTCACCCTACCCCTAACCCTAACTCTAACTCTAACCCTAAACCTAAACCTCACCCTAACCCTAACCCTCACCCTCACCCTCACCGTCATCCTCAACGTAACCCTAAATCTAAAATTAAAAATAACCCTTACACGAACCCTAACCCTCAACCTAACTGTAACCCTCACCCTAACCCTAACCATCACCCTAACACTAATGGTAACCCTAACACTAACCCTCACACTAACCCTAAACCTCACCCTAACCCTAACCCTAACCCTAACCATCAACCTCACCCTAGCCCTCACCCTAACCCTAATTCTAACTCTTACCATTACCTAACCCTCAACCCTTATCCTTACCCTAAACCTCACACTAACCCTAACCCTAATCCTCAATCTAACCCTCCCCCTCCCCCTAACCCCTAACCGTCACACTTACCCTAACCCTCACTCTAACCCTAACCCTCACCCTTATCTTAAACCTCACCTACAGCCTAACCCTCAAATTTACCCTTACCTTCACTCTCACCTTAACACTCAGTCTATCCCTAAACCTCATCCTAAACTTCAAGCTAACCAAAACACTAACCATCACCCTAACCCTAACCCTCACACTCAATCTCACCCTCACCCTAACCCTAATCCTAACCCTAACCCTAATCCTAACCCTAACCCTCACCCTCAGCCTCATGCTCACTCCAAAAGTAACCTTAACCATAACACTAACAATAAACCTAACCCTAACCCCAATCCTAACCCTCCACCTCACCCTATCCCTAATCCTAACTCTAACCCTCACCCTCAGCCTCACACTCACTCCAAAAGTAACCTTAACCATAACACTAACAATAAACCTAACCCTAACCCCAATCCTACCCCTCCACCTCACCCTAACCCTAATCCTAACCCTAACCCTCACCCTCAGCCTCACCCTCACTCCAAAAGTAACCTTAACCATAACACTAACAATAAACCTAACCCTAACCCCAATCCTAATCCTCAACCTCACCATAACCCTAATCCTAACCCTAACACACACCCTAACCCTAATCCTCACCCTCACTGTAACCCTAACCCTCATCCTACCCCTCACCCTAACCCTAATCCTCACCCTCACTGTAAAACTAACCCTCACACCCAACATCACCCTCAGCCTAACCCTAAGCCTAAGCCTAACCCTAACCATAACCCTCACACACACCCTCAACCTAACCCTAATCCTAAACCTAACCCTATCCCTAAAAATCAACCTAACCCTAACCCTAACCTTAACCCTCCCAATAACCCTAACTCTAAACCTAATCCTCACCCTCAACCTAACACTAACACTAAACCTTACCCTAAATCTCACCGTAACCCTAACCCTCACCCTCAACCTCACCGAAACTCTAAACCTAACCTTAACAATGACACTAACCATAACCCTAACCCTAACCATAAACCTTACCCTAAGCCTCACTCTCACTGCAAACTTAAACCTAACCGTAACACTAACATTAACCCTTACCCTAACCCTAACCCTAACTCTAACCCTAAACCTAACCCTAGTCCTCACACCCACCCTCACCCTCATCCAAACCCTAAGCCTAACCCTAACATTAACCCTATCTTTAACCCTAAACCTCACCCTCACCCTTACACTATCTCTAAACCTAACCCTAAACCTCAGCCTAACCCTAACCCTAACCGTACCTGCACCCTCACCGTCACAGTAACTCTAACCCTAACCCTAAAAATAACACTAACGCTAACCCTAACAATCACCCTAACCCTAATCCTCACCCCCAGCCTCACCCTCAGCTTCACCCTAAGCCTAAGCCTAACCATAACCCTCACCCTCACCCTCACCCTAACCCTAATCCTAACCCTAACCCTATCCCTAAACCACAACCTAACCCTCACCCTCACCCTAATACTAACATTAAACCTAACCTTAACCCTCACCCTAACCCTCCCATCACCCTAACTCTAAACCTAAACCTCACCAGTACCCTAAACCTAACCCAAACCCTAACACTAAACCTCACCCTAAACCTCACCCTAACCTTCACCCTCACACTCACCATGACCGAAACTCTAACCCTAACCCTAAAAATAATACTAAACCTAACCCAAACACTAACACTAACCATAACCCTCACCCTTAGCCTCACCCTCGCCGCAAACTTAACACTAACCATAACACTAACAATAACCCTAACCCTAACCCTAAGCCAAACCCTAACCCTTACCCTAACCCTAACCCTCACCCTAACCCTAACCCTAATCCTAACCGTAAAACTAACCCTAACCCTCAACCTAACCCTAAACCTCATCCTAAACCTCACCCTAAACATAGCCCTAACCCTCCTCCTAAACCTAACCCTAACCCTAACTCTAACCCTCACCCTAACCCTCACACTAACCTTAACCCTAACACTAACCCTTACTCTAACCCTAAACCTCACCATCACCCTAAACCTAACTCTAAACCTAACCCTAAATCTAAACCTCACCTTAACCCTAACCTAACCCTCACCCTCACCCTCAGCTTAACCGTTACCCAAACCCTAGAATAACCCTAACCCAAACCCTAACCCTAACCCTCACCCTCACCCTAACCCTAACCCTAACCCAAGCCCTCACCCTAAACCTAACCTTAACACTAACCCTAAACCTCATCATAACCCTAAACCTAAACCTCACCCTCAGCCTCAGCCTCACCTTAAATTTAACATTAATCATAACACTAACAATAACCCTAACCCTAAACCTAATCCTAACCCTCACCCTCACCCTAACACTAACCTCAACCCTAACACTCACCCTAATCCTAAACCTAACCCTAATCCTAAATCTCGCCATAATTCTAACCCTAACCCTCCCCCTAACCCTTGCCCTCATCCTAACCCTAATCCTTACACTAAACCTCATCCTAACCCTCACCTTAATCCTAACCCTAACCCAATCCCTCACCCTAACCCTAACACTCAACCTCAAACTCAGCCTAACCCTAACGCTAACCCTCACACTCAAACTCACCCTAACCCTAATCCTAACACTAAACCTAACCCTAACCCTAACCCTTACAATCACCCTAACCCTCACCCTAACCCTAACTCTAAACCTAAACCTCACCCTCAACCTAACCCTAACTCTAACCCTAACCCTAAACCTAAGCCTCACCCTAACCCTAACCCTTACCCTCACCCTCACCTTCACCGTAACCTTAACGCTAACCCTAACGCTAACAATTACCCTAAACCTAACACTAACCCTAACCCTAAACATAACCCTCACCCTAACGCTATAACTCACCCTAACCCTAAAACTAACCCTAGTCTTAACACTAACCCTCAAACTAACCCTAACCATCACCTTAACCCTAAAACTCAACATATCCCTATCCCTAACCCTCACCCTCACCCTAGCACTCACACTAACCCTAACCCTCATTATCACCCTAAAACTCACTCTAACCTTCACACTAATCCTCAATCTTAACCTCACCCTCACCCTAACCCTTACCCTAATCCTCACCCTAACCCTCACCATGACACTTACTGTCACCCTCACCATAAACCTCACCCTAACCCTAACCCTTATCCTAACCCTCACCCTAACCATGACCCTAACCATCATGCTAACCCTAACCCTCAACCTCACCCTAATCCTCAGTCTAAACTAAGCCTAAGCCTAACCCTAACCCTAATCCTCACCCTCAACCTAGCCCTCACCCTAACCCTAATCCTAACCCTGACCCTCATCCTAACCCTAACCCTAACCCTAAAAACAACCCTAAACCTAACCCTAACCCTAACCCTAACCCTAAACCTAACCCTCACCATAGCACTAACCCTAAACCTAACACTAACACTCACACTAACCCTAATGATCACCCTAAGGTTAACACTCACGCTAACCCTAAGCCTAACCTTCACCCTCAACCTAGCCCTCAACCTAACCCTAACCCTCATCCTCACCCTAAACCTCACACTAACCCTAAGACTAATCCTCAATCTAAACCACACCCTCACCCTAAACCTAAACCCAACACTCACCCTAACACTAACCCTCACCGTTACCGTAATCCTCATTCTCAGATAACCCTCAACTTTACACTTACTGTCCTGTCAACCTCACCCTAACCCTCATACTAACCCTACCCTCATCCTAACCTGACCCTGACCGTAACCCTAAGCATCACCCTAATCCTAACCCTCACCCTCAACCTAACCCTAACATTAACCCTCACACTAACACTAACTCTAACCCCAAACCTCACTCTCACCCTAAGCCTCACCATCACCCTCACCCTCAGCCTAACACTAAGTCTAAGCCTAAACCTAACCCTCACACTAACCCTCACCCTCACCCTAAATCTAATCGTAACCCTAACCCTAACCCTCACCCTCACTCTCACCCTAACCCTAATCCGAACCCTAAACCTATCCCTAAACCTCAACCTAACCCTAACCCTCTCCGTAATGCTAACACTAAACCTAAACCTAGCCCTCACCCTAAACCATCCCCCTAACCTGAACTCTAACCCTAAACTACACCAGCACCCTAAAACTAACCCTAAGCCTAAACCTCACCGTAAACCTCACCCTAACCCTCACCCTCAACCTTACTCTCACAGTGACCTTAACTCTAACCCTAACCCTAACAATAACAGTAACCCTAACCCTAACCCTAACAATAACCATAAACCTCACCCTGTGCCTCACCCTCACCTCAAAATTAACACTAACCATAACATTAACAATAATCCTAAACCTAACCTTAAGGCTAAGCCTAACCCTAACCCTAACCGTAACACTCACGAAAACCCTAACCCTAACCCTAAACCTAATCCTAACCCTAACACTAAACCTAACACTAACCCTAAACCTAAACCTAAACCTCATCCTAACACTCACCCTAAACCTAACCCTTACCCTCACCCTAACCCTCACCCTAACCCTCACCTTAACCCTAACCCTAACAATAACCCTAACACTAAACCTAAACCTCACCATCACCCTAAACCTAACTCTAACCCTAACCCTAAAACTAAACCTCACCCTAACTCTAAACCTAACCCTCACCCTCAACTTCACTGTAACCCTAACCCTAACCCTAACAATAGCCCTAACACTAAACCTAACCCTCACCCTAACCATAACGCTCAACATAACCCTAACCCTCAATCTAACCCTCACCCTCAACCTAACCCTAACCCTAACCGTAACCCTAACCCTAACCCTAAACCTAACCCTAACCCTAACCATCACGTTAAACCTATTCCTCATCCCCACCCTCACCCTGAGCCTAACCCTAAGCCTAAACCTAACCCTAACCTTAACCCTCAAACTTACCCTCACCCTAATCGTAACACTAACACTAACCCTTACTCTAACCCTAAACCTCACCCTCACCCTAACCCTAACTCTAACCCTAATCTGAAACCTAAACCTCATCCTAACCCTAACCCTCACTCTCACACTCACTCTCAACATAACCCTAACCCTAACCCTAACCCTAACAATAAACCTAACCCTAACCCTAACCCTCATCCTAACCATAACCTTCACCCTAACCCTAACCATCACCCTAACACTTTCCCTCACCCTAACACTAACCCTAACCATAACACTAACCGTCACACTAACCCTAACCATCACCCTAACCCTAAACCTCACCCTAACCCTAACTCTCATCCTCAACCTAGCCCTCAACCTAACCCTAAACCTCATCCTCACCCTTAACCTCACACTAACCTTAACACTAATCCTGAATCTAAATCTCAACCTCACCCTCACCCTAACCCTCACCATAACATAAATCCTCATCCTAACCCTCACCCTAACGGCAACCTCAACCATCAACCTAACCCTAACCCTCACCCTCAGCCTCAGCCTCAGCCTAAACTTAAGCCTAAGCCTAAGCCTAACCCTAACCCTCACCCTCACCCTAGCCCTCACCCTAACCCTAATCCTAACACTAACACTTATCCTAACCCTTAACCTAACCATAACGCTAACCATCATTCTAAACCTAATCCTCATCCCCACCCATACCTCAGCCTAACCCTAAGCCTAAGCCAAACGCCAAACCATAACCCTAACCCTCAAACTCACCCTGACTTTCACCCTAATCCTAAACCTAACCCTAACCCTAACATTAAACCTCAACCTAACCCTCACCCTAACCCTAACACTAACCCTAACCCTAACACTCAACCTAACCCTCCCCCTAATCCTAACTCTAACCCTAAACCTCACCCTCACTCCAACCATAATCCTAACACTAAACCTCACCCTAACCCTGATCCTAACCCTCACCCTCACCCTCACACTTAATGTAATTCTAAGCATAAACTTAACTTATAACACTAACCTTAAACCTAACCCAAACCCTGACCCTCACAGTAACTCTAACCCTAAAACAAACCCTCACCCTAATCCTAATCCTAACCCTCAGCCTCACCCTAACCCTAACCCTAACCCTAACCTTCACCCTCACCATAACCCTAACCCTAACCCTAAACCCTACCCTAACTCTAACCCTAAACCTCACCCTAACTCTAGCCCTCCCCCTAACCCTAATGCTAACTCTAAACCTCATCCTAACACTCACCCTAACCTTAAAACCCTAACCCTAACACTCACCCTCACCCTCACGCTCTGCCTAAGCCTCCGCCTCAGCCTAAGACTAATCCTGACCCATACACTCAACATCACCCTAACCCTAACCGTAACACTAAACCTAACCCTAACCTTCACACTAACCCTCCCCCTAACCCTAATTCTTACCCTAATCCTCACCCTCATCCTAACCCTAAACCTCACCCTCACCCTCAGCCTCCGCCTAACATTAAGCCTAACCCTAACTGCAACCCTAACCCTAACACTAACCCTAACACTAACCCTACCGCTCACCCTAAACCTAACCCTAACCCTCACCCTCACCCTAGCCCATACCCAAAACCTAAGCCTAAGCCGAACACTCACCCTAACCCTCACTCTAAACCTAACCCAAACACTCACCCTAACTGTAACCCTCACCCTCACCCTCACCCTAACTCTAATGATTACCCTAACCCTAAACCTCACACTCACCCTCACCTTAACCCTAACCCTAATCCTAACCCTAACACTAACCCTCAACCCCACACTATATATCACCCTATCCCCAACCCCAACCCTAACACTAACCCTAACCCTCACCCTACCTCTCACCCTAACCCTAACCCTAACCCTCACCCTCAACCTAGCCTATACCCAAACCCTATGCCTAAGACTAACCCTCACCCTAATCCTCATTCTAACCCTAACCCCAACACTCACCATAACCGTAACACTCACCCTCACCCTCACCCTAACTCTAAACCTAACCCTAACCCTAATCCTAAACCTCACACTCACCATCACCTTAACCCTAACCCTAATCCAAACTCTAACACTAACCCTCAACCTCACACTAAAACTCACCCTATCCCCAACCCTAACCCTAACACTAAACTTAACCCTCACCCTACCCGTCACACTAACCCTAACCCTAATCCTCACCGTAAAACCAGCCTATACCCAAACCCTAAGCCTAAGCCTAACCCTTACCCTCACCATAACTCTAACCCTACTCCTAACATTAACCCTAACCCTAACACTAAACCTAACCCTTACCCTCACCCTAACTCTTCCCCTAACCCTAACTCTAACCCGAAACCTCACCATCACCCTAACCCTAAACCTCACCCTCACCCTCACCCTCACCATAACTCTAACCCTAACCCTAAAAATAAACCTAACCCTAACACTAACCCTAACCCTCATCCTCACTTTAACCCTAAACCTAACCCAAGCCCTCACCCTCACCCTAACCCTAACCCTAACTCTCACCCAAACCGCAAACCTCAACCTCACGGTAACACTAACCCAAACACTCACCCTAACCCTAAAACTAACCCTAATCCTAAACCTTGCCATAATGCCAACCCAAAACCTCAACCTCACCCTTGCCCTCATCCTAACCCTAATCCTAACCCTAAACCTCATCCTAACCCTCACCCTAACCCTAAACCTCATCCTAACCCTTACCCTAACCATAACCCTAACCATCATGCTAAACCTAACCCTCAACCTCACTCTCAGCCTCAGCCTAAACCTAAACCTAACCCTGACCCTCATCCTAACCCTAACCCTAACCCTAAAAATTATCCTAAACCTAACCCTAACACTCATTCTAAACATAAACCTCACCCTAACCCTAAACCTCAACCTAACACTTACCCTCACCCTAACACTAACTCTAACCCTAACACTAACACTCACATTAACCCTAATGATCACCCTAAGGCTAACACTCACGCTAACCCTAATCCTAAACCTCACCCTCACTCTGGCCCTCAACCAAACCCAAACCCTCTTGCTCACCCTAAACCTCACATTAACCCTAACACTAATCCTCAATTTAAACCACACCCTCACCCTAACCCTAAACCTATCCCTCAACGAAACCCTAACCCTCACCCTTACTGTAATCCTCACTCTCAGCCTAACCCTCACCTTTAACCTTACTGTCACCGTCACCCTAACCCTCACACTAACCCTAAACCTCACCCTGACCGTAACCCTAAGCATCACCCTAACCCTAACCCTCACCCACAACCTAACCATAACACTAACCCTCACACTAACACTAACTCTAACACTAAACATCTCCCAAACCCTAACCCTCACCCACACCCTCAGCCTAACACTAAGCCTAACCATAACCCTAACCCTCACACTCACCCTCACCCTCACCCTAAACCTAAACCTAACCATAACCCTGACCCTCAACCTAACACTAACACTAAACCTAACCTAACCCAAACACTTACCCTAACCCTAACCCTCACCCTAACCCTAACTCTAAAATTAAACCTCACCCTCAACCTAACCCTACACCTCACCCTAACCCTAACCCAAAATATTACCCTCACCCCAGCAATCACCCTAACCCTCATCCTATCCCTAACCCTCATGCTAACCCTCACCCTAACCCTAATCCTAACCCTCACCCTAAACCTAACCCTCACCCTCAACATCACCATCAGCCTAACCCTAAGACTAACCTTAAACCTAACTCTAACCCCCACACTCACCCTCACCCTAACCCTAATCCTAACCGTAACCCTAACTCTAACCCTAACCCTCACACTAACACTCACTCTAACCGTAACATAACACTAACCCTAACCCTAAACCTCACACTAACCCTCATCCTAAGCCTAACTCTAAACCTAAACCTCACCCTAATCCTAACCCTTACTCTAACACTAATCCTAACCCTAAAGCTCACCCTAACCCTAACCCTAACCCACACGCTGACACTCACCCTATATGTAACCCTAAACCTAAAATTAAAAATAACCTTAACACTAAACCTAAACCTTACCCGAACTGTAACCCTCACCCTAACCCTAACCATCATCCTAACACTTACCCTCACCCTAATACTAACCCTAACCCTAACACTAACCCTCACACTAACCCTAACACTCACCCTAATCCTAAACCTCACCCTAACCCTAACCCTAACCTAAACCTCACCCTCACCCTAGCCCACACCCTAATTCTAATTCTAACCCTTAGCCTCACTTAACCCTAACCCTCATGCTCACCCTAAACCTCACATTAAACCTAACCTTCATCCTCACCCTATCCCCTAACCCTCACACTTACCCTAACCCTCACCCTAACCCTAACCCTCACCCTTATCTTAACCCTCACCCACAGCCTAACCCTCAACTTTCCCCTTACCATCACCCTCACCCTAACACTCACCCTATCCCTAAACCTCATTCTAACCTTCAAGCTAACTGTAACCCTAACCATAAACCTAATCCTAACCCTCACCCTCAATCTCACCCTCAGCCTAAACCTCAGCCTAACCCTAACCCTAACACTAACCCTCACCCTCACCGTAGCCATCACCCTAATCGTAACCCTAAACCTCATCCTAACCGTCACTCTAATTCTAAACCTAACTATCACCAAACACTAATCCTCACCCCTACCCTCACCCTCAGCCTAAGCCAAAGCGTAACCCTAACCCTCACACTCACCCTCACCCAAACCTAATCCTAAACCTAAGCCTAACCCTAAACCTCAAACTAACCCTCACCCTAACCCTAACCCTAACACTAACCCTGACCCTAACCCTAACCATAACCCTAACACTAACCCTCACACTAACCCTAACCCTCACCCTAACCCTAAACCTCACCCTAACCCTCAACCTCACCCTAACCCTAATCCTCACCCTAAACCTCACCCTCAGCCTCACCCTCACTGCAAAGGTAACCTTAACCATAACACTAACAATAACCCTAACCCTAACCCTAACCCTAACTATCACCCTCACCCTCACCCTAATCCTAACCCAAACCCTCACCCTAACTCTAAACCTTACCCTCACCATAACACTAACCCTCATCCTAACCAACAACCAAACCCTAATCCTCACCCTCAACATAACACTAACCCTCACTCCCACCCTCACCCTCAGCCTAACCCTAAGCCTAAGCCTACCCCTAACCCTAACCTTCACACTCACCCTTACCCTAACCCTAATCCTAACCCTAACCCGAACCATAAACCTCACATTCAGCCTCACTCTCACTGCAAACTTAACCCTAACCATAACTCTAAAAATAACCCGAAACCTAACCCTAACCCTAACCCTAAATCTACCCTAACCCTAACCCTAATCCTCACCCCCACCCTCAGGCTCAGCCTAGCCCTAAGCCTAACCCTAACACTAACACTAACTCTAACCCTAAACCTCACCCTCACCCTAACTCTATCTCTTAACCTAACCCTAAACCTTACCTTAACTCTAACCCTAAACCTCACCCGCACCCTCACCCTCACCGTAACTCTAACCCTAACCCTAACAATAACACTAACCTAAGCCTAACCATCACCCTAAGCCTAATAATCACTCCCATCCTCACCCTTAGCCAAAGCCTAAGCCTAAGCCTAAGCCTAACCCTAACCCTAACCCTCACACTCGCACTGACCCTAACCTAAACCTAACCCTAACCCTATCCCTGAACCTCAACCTAACCCTCACCCTCACCCTAATGCTAACACTAAACCTAAACCTAACCCTCACCCTAACCCTCCCCTTAACCCTAACTCTAAACCTAAACCTCACCAGCACCCTAACCCTAACCTTAAACCTAAACCTAACCCTAAACCTCACCCTAACCCTCACCCTCACCCTCACTCTCACCGTGACCGTAACTCTAACCCTAACCCTAACAATAACACTAACCTTAACCCTAACCCTTACCCTAACACTAACCATCACCGTCAACCTTAGCCTCACCCTCAATGCAAACTTAACACTAACCATAACACTAACAATAACTCTAACATTAATCCTAAGCCTAACCCTAAACCTAACCCTCATCTTAACCCTAACCATAAACCTAACCCTAACCCTAACCCTAAAAGTAACACTAACCCTAACCATAACCAAAAACCTCATCCAAACCCTCACCCTAAACCTAACGCTAACCCTCACCCTAACCCTAACCCTCACCCTCAAAATCCGCCTAAGCCTAACCCGAACTCTAACTCTCACACTAACCCTCACCTTAAACCTAACCCGAACACTAACCCTAACTCTAACCCTAAACCTCACGATCAACCTAAATCTAACTCTAACCCTAACCCTATACCTATACCTCAACCAAAACCTAACCCTAACCCTCACACTAACCCTCACCCTAACCCTAACCTAACACTAACCCTAACCCTAACCCTCACACTAACCCTCACCCTAAGCCTAACTCTAACCCTAAACCTCACCCTAACCCTAACCCTAACTCTAACCCTAATCCTAACCTTAACCCTCACCCTCACCCTAACCCTAATCCTAACCCTAACCCTATCCCTAAAAATCAACCTAAACGTAACCCTCACCATAACCCTCCCACTAAACCTAACTGTAAACATAATCCTCACCCTCAACCTAACCCTAACCCAAAACCTCACCCATCTCACCTAAGCCTTACCTTCACCCTCACCCTCACCCTCACCGTAACTCTAACCATAACCCTAACAATAACACTAACCATAACCCTAACCCTAACCATAAACCTCACCCTCAGCCTCACCCTCACTGCAAACTTAAACCTAACACTAACCATAACACTAACATTAACCCTTAGCCTAACTCTAACCCTAACCCTAACCCTAAACCTAAACCTCACGCCCAAGCTCAGCCTCATTCTAACCCTAAGCCTAACCCTAACATTAACCCTAACTTTAACCCTAAACCTCACACTCACACTAACCCTATCTCTAAACCTAACCCTCAGCTTAACCCTAACCCTAACCCTACGTGCACCCTCACCCTCACGTTAACTGTAACCCTAACCCTAACAATAACACTAACCCTAACCGTAACCATCACATTAACACTAATACTCACCCCCAGCCTCACCCTCAGCCTAACCCTAAGCCTAAGCCTAATCCTAACCCTCACCTTCACCCTCACCCTAATCCTAACCCTAACCCTATCCCTAAACCTCAACCTAACCCTCACCCTCACCCTAATGGTAACACTAAACCTAACCCTAAACCTCACCCTAACCCTCCCACTCACCCTAACTCTAACCCTAAACCTCTACAGCACCCTAACCCTAACACTAACCCTAACCCTAAACCTCACCCTAAACCTCACCCTAAACCTCACCCTCACTCTCACCATGACCGTAACTCTAACCCCAACCCTAACAATAAAACTAACCCTAACCCAAACCCTAACACTAACCATAACCCTCACCCTGAGCCTCACCCTCAACGCAAACTTAACACTAAACATAACACTAACAATAACCCTAACCCTAACCCTACTCCTAAACTTAACCCTAACCATAACCCAAACCCTAACCCTAACCCTAACCCTAAACCTAACCCTGATCATAACCCTAAAACTAACCCTAACCCTAACCATAACAACAAACCTCATCCTAACAGCCACCCTAAACCGAACCCTAACCCTCACTCTAACCCTAACCCTAACCATCACTCCCACGCTCGGCCTAAGCCTAAGCCTAAGCCTAACCCGAACTCTAAGCCTCACCCTAACCCTCACCCTAACACTCACCCTAACCCTAACCCTAACACTAACCCTAACTCTAACCCTAAATCTCACCCTCACCCTAACCCTAACACTAACCCTCACCCTAACCCTAAACCTCACCCTCACTGTAACCCTAACCCTAACCCTCACCCTAACCATAAACCTAACCCTAATCCTAAACCTCACCATAATGCTAACCCTAACCCTCACCCTCACACTTGCCCTCATCCTAACCCTAATCCTAACCTTAACCTCATCCTAAACCTCACCCGAGTCCTAAACCTAACCCTTACCCTCACCCTCATACTAACCCTAACCCTAACCCTCACACTCAACCTCACCCAAACCCTAATCCTAACACTAACCCTAACCCTAACCCTAACCCTAACCCTCACCCTAACCCTCCCCCTAACACTAACTCTAAACCTAAACCTCACCCTCACCCTAACCGAAACTCTAACCCTAACCCTAAACCTAAACCTCAACCTAAACCTAAACCTTACCTTCACCCTCACCCTCACCGTAACCTTTACCCTAACCCTAACCCTAAAAATAACCCTAAACCTAACACTTAACCCTAACCCTAACCATAACCCTCACCCTAACGGTAACCCTCACCCTAATACTTACCCTCACCCTCACCCTCAATGTAAGCTTAACCCTAACCCAAATAATAACCCTAAAGCTAACACTAACCCTAACCATAACCATAACCCTTACCCTAACGCTATAACTTACCCTAACACTAACCCTCACCCTAAAACTAACCCTAGTCCTAACACTAACCCTCACACTAACCCTCTAACCATCACCTTAACCCTAAACCTCTACCTAACCCTAACCCTAATTCTCACCCTCACACTAGCCCTCACCCTAACCCTAATCCTAAACCTGACCCTCATCCTAACCCTAACAATAACCCTAAAAATAACCCTAAACTTAACCCTAACCCTCATTCTAACCATAAATCTCACCCTAACCCTAAACCTCACCCTAACACTTACCCTCAACCCAACACCAACCCTAACCCTAACACTAACCCTCACATTAACCCTAATGATCACCCAAAACCTAACACTCACCCTAACCCTAACCCTAACCCTCATCCTCACCCTAGCGCTCAACCCAACCCTAACCCTCATCCTCACCCTAAATCTCACACTAACCCCAAAAACGAATCCTCAATCTAAACCACACCCTAACCCTAACCCTAAACCTAACCCTCACCCTAGACTTAACCCTCACCCTTACAGTAAACCTCACTCTCAGCCTAACCCTCACCTTTACCCTTACTGTCACCCTCACCCTAACACTCACAGTAACCCTAACCCTCATCCTAACCCTCACCCTGACCATAACCCTTAGCATCAACCTAATCCTAACCCTCACCCACAACCTAACCCTAACACTCACTCTCACACTAACCCTCACACTAACACTAACTCTAACCTTAAACCTCACCCTCACCCTAACCCTAAACCTAACCCTCAACATCACCCTCAGCCTAACCCTAAGCCCAACCTAACCCTCACCCTAACCCTCACACTCACCCTCACAGTAACCCTAATCCTAATCCTAACCATAACACTAACCCTCAACCTAACCCTAACAATAACCCTAACATTAACCCTAACACTAACCCTAACACTCACACTCACCCTAACACTAACTCTAAAATTAAACCTCATCCTCAACCTAACTCTAACCTTAAACCTCCCCCTAACCATAAACCTAAACCTCACCCTCACCCTAGCCCTCAGCCTAACCCTAATCCTAACCCTAACCCTCACCCTTACCCTCACTCTAACCGTAATCCTAACACTCACCCTAAACCTAACCCTCACCTTCAAACTCACCCTCACCCTAACCCTAAGCCTTACCCTAAACCTAACCCTAACCCACACACTCACCCTCACCCTAACCCAAATCCTAAACCTAACCCTAACTCTAAACCTAACCCTCAAACTAACCCTCACCCTAACCCTAAACTAAAACTAACCCTAACCCGAACCGTCAACGTAACCCTCACCCTAAGCCTAACTCTAACCCTAAACCTCACTCTAACCCTAACCCTAACTCTAACCCAAATCCTAACCCTAAACCTCACAATAACCCTAACCCTCACCCTCACCCTCACCCTCAACGTAACCCTAAATCTAAAATTTAAAATAACCCTAACATGAACCCTAACCCTCAACCTAACTGTAACCCTCACCCTAACCTTAACCATCACCCTAACACTTACCCCCACCCTAACACTAACCATAACCCTAACACTAACCCTCACACTAACCCTAATATTCATCCTAACCCTAAACCGCTCCCTAACCCTAACCCTAACCCTAACCCCCAGCCTCACCCTAGCCCTCACCCTAACCCTAATTCTAACTCTTATCCTCACCTAAACCTAAACCCTTATCCTCACCCTAAACATCACACTAACCCTAACGCTAATCCTCAATCTAACCCTCACCCTCACCCTAACCCCTAACCCTCACACTTACCTTAAACCTCACCCTAACCTTAACACTCACCCTTATCTTAACCCTCACCCACAGCCTAACCCTCAATTTACCCTTACCTTCACCCTCACCCTAACACTCAATCTATCCCTAACCCTCATCCTAACTTCAAGCTAACCGTAACACTAACCATCACCCTAACCCTAACCTTCACCCACAAACTCACCCTCACCCTAACCCTAATCCTAACCCTAACCCTAATCCTAACCCTAACCCTCACCCTCAGCATCACCCTCACTCCAAAAGTAACCTTAACCATAACACTAACAATAAACTTAACTCTAACCCTAATCCTAACCCTCACCCTCACCCTAAACCTAATCCTAACCCTAACCCTCACCCTAACCCTAACCTTCACCCTCACTGTAACTCTAACCCTCATCCTAACCCTCACCCTAACTCTAATCCTCACCCTCACTGTAACTCAAAAGCTCACTCTCACCCTCACCCTCAGCCTAACCCTAAACCTAAGCCTAACCCTAACCCTAACACTCACACTCACCCTCATCCTAACCCTAATCCTAACCCTAACCCTATCCCTAAAAATCAACCTAACCCTAACCTTCACCCTAACCCTCCCACTAACCCTAACTCTAAACATAATCCTCACCCTCAACCTAACCCCAACCCTAAACCTCACCCTAAATCTCACCTAACCCTAACCCTCACCCTCACCCTAACCGTAACTCTAACCTTAAACCTAACAAGAACACTAACCATAACCCTAACCCTAACCATAAACCTCACCCTCAGCCTCACCCTCACTGCAAACTTAAACCTAACACTAACCATAACACTATTAACCCTTAGCCTAACCCTAACCCTAACCCTAACCCTAACTCTAACCCTAACCCTAACCCTAACCCTAATCCTCATGCCCAAGCTCAGCCTCATTCTAACCCTAAGCCTTACCTTAACATTAACCCTAACTTTAAACCTAAACCTCACCCTCACCCTAACCCTATGTCTAAACCTAACCCTAAACCTCAGCTTAACCCTAACCCAAACACTACCCGCAACCTCACCCTCAGGTTAACTCTAACGCTAACCCTAACCCTAACCATCACCCTAACCCTAATCCTCACCCCCAGCCTCACCCTCAGCCTAACCCTAATCCTAAGCCTAACCCTAACCCTCACCCTCACCCTAATCCTAATCCTAACCCTAACCTTATCCCTAAACCTCAACCTAACCCTCACCCTCACCCTAATGGTAACACTAAACCTAACCCTAACCCTCACCCTAACCCTCCCCCTCACCCTAACTCTAACCCTAAACCTCACCAGCACCCTAAACCTAACCCTAACCCTAACCCTAAACCGGACCCTGAACCTCACCCTAACCCTCACCCTCACTCTCACCATGACCGTAACTCTAACCCTAACCCTAACAATAATACTAACCCTAACCCAAACCCTAACACTAACCATAACCCTCACCCTGAGCCTCACCCTCACCGCAAACTTAACACTAACCATAACACTAACAATAACCCTAACCCTAACCCGAATCCTAAACTAAACCCTAACCCTAACCCAAACCCTCAACCTAACCCTAACCCTAAACCTCACCCTAATCATAACCCTAAAAGTAACCCTAACCAGAACCAGAACCACAAACCTCATCCTAACCCTCACCGTAAACCTAACCCTAACCCTCACCCTAACCCTAACCCTAACCCTCACCACCACAATCGGCCTAAGCCTAAGCCTAACCCGAACTCTAACCCTCACCCTAACCCTAACCCTAACACTAAACCTCACTCTAACCCTAAACCTCACCCTCACCCTAACCCTAACACTAACCCTCACCCTAACCCTAAACCTACCCTCACTGTAACCCTAACCCTAACCCTCACCCTAAACCTAACAGTAATCCTAAACCTCACCATAATGCTAACCCTAACCCTCACCCTCACAATTGCCCTCATCCTAACCCTAATCCTAACCTTAACCTCATCCTACACCTCACCCTAATCCTAAACCTAACCCTCACCTTCACATTCAGACTAACCCTAACCTTAACCCTCACACTCAACCTCACCCTAACCCTAATCCTAACACTAACCCTAACCCTAAACCTAACCCTCACCCTCACCCTAACCCTCCCCCTAACACTAACTCTAAACCTAAACCTCACCCTCACCCTAACCCTAACTCTAACCCTAACCCTAAACCTAAACCTCAACCTAACCCTAAACTTTACCCTCAACCTCACCCTCACCGTAACATTAACCCTAACCCTAACCCTAACAATAACCCTAAACCTAACACTAACCCTAACCATAACCATAACCCTCACCCTAACGGTAACCCTCACCCTAACATTTACCCTCACCCTCACCATCAACGTAAGCTTAACCCTAACCCAAACAATAACCCTAAAGCTAACACTAACTCTAACCCTAACCATAACCCTCACCCTAACGCTCTAACTCACCCTAACACTAACCCTCACCCTAAAACTAACCCTAGTCCTAACACTAACCCTCACACTAACCCTAACCATCACCTTAACACTAAACCTCAACCTAACCCTATCCCTAACTCTCACCCTCACCCTAGCCCTCACCCTAACCCTTATCCTCATCCTAAACCTAAACCTAACCCTCACCCTAACCTTAACGCTAAACCTCAAATTAACCTTAACCCTCATCCTCAACATCAACATCAGCTTCACCCTAACCCTAACCCTAATCCAAACGCTAACCCTCACCCTCACCCTCACCTTAACTCTAAACCTAACCCTAAACAAAACCCTCATTCTAATCCAAGCCCTATCCCTGACCTTCACCCTAACCCAAAACCTAATCCTAACTCTAACCCTAACCTACGCTCACCGTAAACCTTACCCTCACACTAAACCTAAACCTAACCCTCATCCTAACACTAACCATAACCCTAACCCTCACCCTAACCTTAACTAACCCTATCCCTCACACAAACCTTAACCCTCCACCTCACCCTCAACCTCAACCTCACCCTCACCCTAACCCTCACCCTCACCCTCACCCTAAAAATAACCATAACCCTAACCCTCACACTAAACCTAACTCTGACACTCACCCTCACCTTCACCCTAAGCCTAACCCTACACCTAAGCCTAATCCTAAACGTAACTCTCACTCTCACCCTCACCCTAAACCTAAACCTTACCCTAACCCTAACCCTAACCCTAGTACTCACCCTAACCTTTACCCTCACCGTCACCCTAACCCTAAACCTAACCCTCACCATAACCCTAACCCTAACCCTAACCCTCACCCTCACCGTAACCCTAACACTAACCCTAACCCTCACCCTAAACCTATCCTTAACCTTAATGCTATCCCTAACCCTCACCCTTCCCCTAAACCTCCCTCTAACCCTTACCCTCACCCTATCCTTCACCCTAACCCTCACCCTAACACTAAACCTAAACCCCATCCTCACCCTAAACCTAACCCTAAGTCTCACCCTCTCCCTCAACCTCACCCTAACCCTAACCCAAACCCTCAACTAAACCCTCACCCTAACGCTCACCCTAACACGCAACTTAACCCTAACCCTCACCCTCACCCTAACGATCACCTTAAACCTTACCCTCACCCTAAACCTAACCCTAAACCTAACGATAACCCTCACCCTCACCTAACCTAACCTGGATCCTAACCCTTACCCTAAACCTCAACCTAACTCTAACGCTATCCCTAAACCTCACCCTCACCCTAAACCTCACCCTAACCCTTACCCTGACTATAACCCTAACCCTAACCCTAATCCTCACCAGTACCCTAACCCTCACACTAACGCTAACACTCACCCACACCCTAAAACTCACCCGAACCCGAAACAGAAACCTAACCCGACCCTAAACCTCACCCTAAACCTAACCCTCACTGTAAACATAACTATAACCCTCACCCTCATACTAACACTAAACCTCGCCTTAACCCTCACCCTAAATCTCACCGTAACCCTAACGCTAACACTAAACCTCAATCTCATCCTAACCCTCACACTTATCCTTATCCTGACACTAACCCTAACCCTAACCCTAATCCTCACATTAACCCTAACCCTCACACTGACCCTAACCCTACACCTCACCCTATCCCTCACCCTAACCCTAACCCTAACCCTAAACCTCACCCTAACTCTAATGCTATCCCTAAACCTCACCCTCACGCTAAAACTCATCCTAACCCTTACACTCACTATAACCCTAACCCTAACCCTAATCATCACCGTAACCCTAACCCTCACCCTAACCTAAACCGTCACCCACACTCTAAAACTCACCCGAACCCGAACCCGAACCCTCACCCTAACCCGACCCTAAACCTCACCCAAACCCTAACCCTCAATCTAAACCTAACTCTAACCCTCACCCTCATACTAACCCAAACCCTCACCTTAACCTTCACACTAACCCTCACCCTAACCCTAACGCTAACCCTAAACCTCACTCTCACCCTAACCCTCACTCTTATCCTTACCCTCACACTAACCCTAACCCTAATCCTCACATTAACATTATACCTCACCCTAACCCTAACCCTACCCCTCAACTTAAACTTCACACTAACCCTAACCCTAAGCCTAACTCTGACAATAACCCTATCCCAAACCCTAAACTTCACCCTAACCCTTACCATCACCATCAACCTAAACCTCACCCTAACCCTAACCCTCAAATACACCTCACCCTAACGCTAACCCTAACCCTAAACCTCACCGTAACCCTCACCCTAATCCTAACCCTATCCCTAACCCTCACCCTAACCCTAAACCTAACCCTAAACCTAACCCTCACCCTCACCCAAACCCTTACCCTCACCCTTACACTAACCCTAACAATCAGCCTAACCATCATCCTAACCCTCACACTAACCCTAAACCTCACCCTAACCATAAACCTAACTCTCAGCCAAACCCACTTCCTAACCCTAACCCTAACCCTCAACCCAACCTTAACCCTAACCCTAACTCTAACCCTCATCCTAAACCTAAAACTCACCCTCACCCTCACCCTCAGCCTAATCCTAACCCTAAACCTAAACCTAACCTTAACTCTCACACTCATCGTCACCCTAACTCTAACGCTAACCGTAACCTTGACCCTGACCCTAACCCCAACCCTATCACTAACCCTCACCCTCACCCTAACCCTAAACCTCACTCTCACTCTAACCCTAACCCTAACCCTCACCCTAACCCTAAGCCTTAACCTAACCCTCACCCTCACCCTAAACCTCAACCTAACCCTTACCCTCACCCGAACCCTAAACCAAACCCTCAGCCTAACCCTCATCCTAACCCTAACCCTAAACCTAACCCTCACAATAACCTTAACGCTAATCCTAACCCTAACCCTCACATTAACCCTAACCCTCAAACTCACCCTCAACCACCTCACCCTAAGCCTAACCCTAACCCTAACCCTAATCCAAACACTAACCCTAAACCCTCAACCTAACCCTAACCCTAATCCAAAAAATAACCCGCACCCTCACTGTAACCCTTACCCTCACTCTAAACCTTACCCTCACACTAAACCTAAACTTAACCCTCAGTCTAACCCACATCCTAACCCTAACCCTAACCCTAACTGTCACCCTAACCTTAACCCTAACCGTAAACCTGACCCTCTCCTAAAACCTAACCCTCACCCTCACCCTCAACCTCACCCTCATGCTCACACTAACCCTCACACTAACCTTCACTCTAACCCTAACCCTAACCCTAACCCTCACCCTAAACCTAACTCTAACCCTCAAACTCATATTAACCCTAAACCTCACCTTAACCCTCATCCTAAACCTACCCCTAACCCTAATGCTAACCCAAATCCTCACTCTCACCCTAACCCTCACCCTAACCCCTATCCTCACAGTAAACCTAACCCTAACCCTAACCCTCACCCTAACCCTAATCGAACCCTCACCCTCACCTTTACCCTAACCCTCACCGTCACCCCAACCATCAGCCCCACCCTAACACTCACCTACACCCTCACCCTCACTCTCAGCCTCACCCCCACCCTAACCATCACCCTCACCCTAAACATCACCCTAACCCTAACCCAAACACAAAAGTTAACCCTAATCCTCACCCTAACCCTAATCCTCAACTTAAACCTCACCCTCACCCTAATCCTCACCCTAACCCTAACCCTAATCCTTTCCTAAACAAATCCCTCACCCTCACCCTAACCGTAACCCTAACCCTAATGCTAACATTAGCCCTCACCCTCACCCTAACCCTAATAATAAACCTAACCCTAATCTTAAACCTAACCCTAATGCTAACCTTAAACCTCAACCTCACCATAACCCTCACCCTAACCCTTACCCTCACACTAAACATAACCCTAATCCTAACCCTCACACTCACCCTAACCGTAATACTCACCTTAACCCTAATCCTCAGCCGAAACCTCACCGTCAGCCTAAACATCAACCTAACTCTAACCCTCAGCCTAACCCTAACTCTAACCCTCACCCTAACCCTAACGCTAACCCTAACCCTCACTCTCACCCTAAACCTCACCCTAACCCTTACCCTCAACATAACCCTAACCTTAACACTAATCCTCACACATAAACTCACCCTAACCATAACACTAAAGCTCACCGTAACCGTAACCCTCACCCTCACCCTCACCCTAACCCTAACCCTAAACCTCATCCTAACCCTAACCCTGTCCCTAACCCTAACTCTAACCCTCACCCTCACCCTAACATTAACCCTAACCCTAATCCTCACCTAAACCTCCACCCTCACCCTCACTCTCACCCTCATCCTAACCCTCACCCTCACCCTAAACATAAACCTAACCCTCACACTAACCCTAACCCTAATCCTCCCCCTTACACTAATCCTCACCCTAAACCTCACCCTCACCCTAAACATCACCCTAACCTTAACCCTCACCCTAACCCTAACCCTCACCCTCACCCTAACCCTCACCATCACCTTAACCCTCACCCTAACCCTAACCGTCACATACACCCTAAAACTCACACTCATCCTAACCCTCACCCTCACCCTAACCCTAATCCTAACCCTAACCCAAACCCTGACCCTAACCTTAATGCTAACACTAAACCTCAACCTCACCATAACCCTCAACCTAACCCTTACCCACACCCTCAACCTCACCCTAACCCTAACCCCTAAGCCTCACCGTAATCCTAAACCTAACCCTAACCCTAATCCTCACCCTATCCCTAACCCTAACCCTAACCTTCACCCTAACCCTCACCCTCACCGTACCCCTAATGCTACATTAACACTCAGCCTCACTCTATGCCTCGCCGTAACCCTTACCCTCACCTTAACCCTATCCCTCACCATCATCCTAAACCTCACCCTTACCCTTACCCACACCCTCACGCTCAATCTAACCCTAACGCTAACCCTAAAACTAAACCTCACCCTAAACGTCACCCTAACCCTAAACCTAGCCCTAACCCTCACTCTCACCTGAACCCTTAGCCTTACCCGAAACCTAACCTAACCCTCAGCCTAACCCTCATCCTAACACTAACCCTAACCCTAACATTCACCCTAACCGTCACCCTCACCCTCAACCTCACACTCAGCCTAACCATAAACCTAATCCAAAACCAAAACCTAATTTTCAACCTCACCCTAACTCTAAACCTAACCCTAAACAAAACCCTCTCCCTAACCCTCACCCTAAAACTAACCTTAATCCTAATCCTAACCCTCACCCTCACCCTAACCCTTACCCGCACCCTAACCCTAAACCTAACCCTCAGGATAACCCTCATCCTAACCCTAACCCTAACCCTCAACCTAACATTAACCCAAACCCTAAACTTAACCTTCACCCAAATCCTAACCCTCACCCGCACCCTCAACTTCAACATCACGCTCACCATAACCCACACCCTCACACTCACCCTAACTGTAACCATAACCCTATCCCTCACCCTAAACCTAATCCTCACCCTCACCCTCACCATCACACTCACCCTAACCCTCATTCTCACCCTAACCCTATCCATAAACCTAACCCTCACCCTAAACTCACTCTGGCCCTCAGCCTCACCCTCACACTAAATCTAAACCTCACCCTAACCCTAAACCTAACCTTAGCCCTCACCCTAACACTAACCCTCACATAAACCCTAACCCTCACACTCACTCTCACCGTAACTGTAACCCTAACCCTAACCCTAACAATAACCCTGAACCTAACACTAACACTAACCCTATCTATAAACCTCACCCGAATGCTAACCCTCACCCTAACATTTACACTCACCTTAAAAGTAAACCTAGTCCTAACACTAACCCTCACACTAACCCTAACCTTCCCCTTAACCCTAAACCTCAACCTAACCCTATCCCTAACCCTCACCCTCACCCTAGCCCTCACCCTAACCCTAACCCTCATCCTCACCCTAAACCTCACTCTAAACTTAACACTAATCCTCAATCTAATCCTCACCCTCACATTAACCCTAACCCTAATCCTCATCCTAACCCTCTCCTTTACCCTTACTGTCACCCTCACCCTAACCCTCACCCTAACTGTAACCCTAACCCTACCCCTCAACCTACCCCTCACCGGAAACCTAACCCTAACACTAATCCTCACCATATCCCTAACCATAACCCTAACTCTCACCCTAACCCTCACACTCACCATAACCCTAATGCTAACATTAACCCTCAACCTCACCCGAAACCTCGACCCTAACCCTTCCCCTGACCTTAACCTATCCCTCACCCTCATCCAAAACTTCACCCTAACCCTTACCCTCACCCTATCCCTCACCCTAACCCTAACCCTAACCCTAACACTAACCCTCACCCTAAACCTCACCCTAACCCTAAGCCTAACCCTAACCCTCACCCTCACCCTAACCCTTACCCTAACCCTTACCCTCATCCTAACCCTAACCCTAACCCTCACCCTAACCTTAAAGATAACCCTAACTCTAACCCTCACATTAACCCTAACCCTCACGCTCAACATCAACCTCAGCCTAACCCTAACCCTAATCCAAACGCTAACCCTCACCCTCACCTTCACCCTAACTCTAAACCTAACCCTAAACAAAACCTTCACCCTAATCCTAACCCTATCCCTAACCCTCACCCTAAACCTATCCCTAATCCTAAACCTAATCCTCACCCTCACCCTAACACTTACCCTCACCCTAAACCTAAACCTAACCCTCAGCCTAATCCTCATCCTAACACTAACACTAACCCAAACCCTCACCCTAAATTTAACCCTAACCCTAACCCTCACCCAAACACTAACCCTCACCTTCACCCTCACCCTAAAAATAACCATAACCCTAACCCTCACCCTAAACCTACCTCTCACACTCACCCTCACCCTCACCCTAAGCGGAACCCTACACCTAAGCCTCATCCTAAACCAAACCCTCAAACTCACACTCACCCTAAACCTAAACATGAACCTAACCCTAAACCTTAACCTAGCCCTCACCCTGACCTTTACCCTCACCGTCACCCTAACCCTAACTCTCACCCTCACCATAACCCTAACACTAACCCTAACCCTCACCCTAAACCTAACTCTGACACTCACCCTCACCCTCACCCTAAGCTGAACCCTACATCTAAGCCTAATCTTAAACCTAACTCTCACTCTCACCCTCACCCTAAACCTAAACCTTACCATAACCCTAACATTAATCCTAGTCCTCACCCTATCCCTTACCCTCACCGTCACCCTAACCCTAACCCTAACCCTCACCCTAACCCTAACCCTAACCCTCACCCTCACCGTAACCCTAACACTAACCCTAACCCTCACCCTAAACCTATCCTTAACCCTAATGCTATCCCTAACCCTCACCTTCCCTGAAAACCTCACTCTAACCCTTACCATCACCCTAACCCTCACCCTCACCCTAACCCTAACAGAAACACTAAACCTCAACCTAAACCTCATCCTCATCCTAAATCTAACTCTAAGTCTCACCCTCACCCTCAACCTCACCCTAACCCTAACCCAAACCCTCAACTGAAATCTCACCCTAACGCTCACCCTAACCCTCAATTTAACCCTAACCCTCACCCTCACCCTAACGCTCACCCTAAACCTTACCCTCACCCTAAACCTAACCCTAAACCTAACGATAACCCTCACCCTCACCTAACCTAACCTGGATCCTAACCCTCACCCTAACCCTCACCCTAACACTAACGCTATTCCTAAAACTCATCCTCACCCTAAACCTCATCCTAACCCTTACCCTCACTATAACCCTAACCCTAACCCTAACACTAATCCTCACTGTAACCCTAACCCTCACCCTAACCCTAACCGTCAACCACACCCTAAAACTCACCCGAACCCGAACCCGAACCTGAAACCTAACCAGAACCTAAACCTCACCCTAAACCTACCCCGCAATCTAAACCTAACTCTAACCCTCACCCTCATACTAACCCTAACCCTCACCTTAACTTTCACACTAACCCTCTCCCTAACCCTAACGCTAACCCTTAAACCTCACTCTCACCCTAACCCTCACGCTTATCCTTATCCTCACACTAACCCTAACCGTAACCGTAATCCTCACATTAACCCTATCCCTCACCCTAACCCTAACCCTACCCCTCACCCTACCCCTCACGCTAACCCTAACCCTAATCCTAACCCGCACACTAATCCTATCCCAAACCCTCAACTTCATCCTAACCCTCACCGTCACCATCACACTAACCCTCACCCTAACCCTAACCCTCAACTACACCTCCACCATCACCCTCACACTAAAACTCACCCTCACCCTAAGTATCACCCTAATCATAAACCTCACCCTAACCCTAACCCTAGTCATCATCCTAACCCTAACCCTCACCTTAAACCTCACCCTCGCCCTAATCCTCACCCTAACCCTAACAATAACACTCAGCCTAACCTTCATCCTAACCCTCACACTAACCCTAAACCTCACCCTAACCCTAACCCTAAACCTCACCCTCACCCTAGGCCTCACCCTAATCCTAACTCTCATCCTCACCCTAAACCTCATACTAACCCTTACACTAATCCTCAATGTAAGCCTCACCCTCACCCTAAACCTAACCCTAAACCTCACCCTAACCCTCACCCTAACCCTAACCTTCACCATTACCATAACACTCACCCTCAGCCTAACCCTCACCCTTACTCTTACTGTCCCCCTCACCCTAACCCTCACCCTTACCCTAATCCACATCCTAAAGCTCACCCTAACTGTAACTCTATCACCCTAACCCTAACCCTCACCGTCACCTTCAGCCTCAGCCTAACCCTAAGCCTAAGTCTAACCCTAAACATCACCCTCATCCTAGCCCTCACCCTAACCCTAATCCTAACACTAACCCTCATCCTAACCCTCAACCTAACCATAAACCTAACCATCAATCAAAAGCTAATCCTCATCCCCACTATCACCCTTAGCCTAATCATAAGGTTAAGCCTAATCCTAAACCTAATCCACACCCTCACCCTCACTGTAAACCTAATCCTAAACCAAACCCTAACCCTTCCTCTAACCCTAATTCTAACCCTAAAACTCACCCTCACCCTAACCCTAACCCTAACCCTAAACCTCAGCCTAACCCTAACCCTAACCCTCACACTCACCGTGACCCTAACCTTAATCCAAACCCTCACCCTCACCCTAACCCTAAGCCTAACTCTAAACCTCAACCTAACCCTAACCATAACGTTCACCCTCAGCCTCACCTTCACTGTAAACTTAACCCTAACCATAAAACTAACAATAACCCTAACCCTAAACCTAATCCTAACCCTCAACCCCACCCTAACCGTAACCCTAACCCTAACCCTCACCCTCAATGTAACCCTAACCCTAACCCTAAACTTCATCCTAACGCTAACCCTAACCCTCACCCTCAGTCTAGGCCTCACCCTAACCCTAATCCTAACCCTAAACCTCATCCTAACCCTCACCCTCACCCTAAAACCCTAAACCTCATCCTAACCCTAACCCTCTCCCTCACACTCATGCTCGGCCTAAGACTAAGACTAAGCCTAAGACTAACCATAACCCTCACACTCACCCTAAACCCAACGCTAAACCTAACACTAACCCTCACCCTCACCGTAGCCCATACTCTAACTCTAAACCTAACCCTCACCCTCACCCTCACCCTCACCCTCTGCCTAACACTAAGACTATCCCTAACCCCAAACCTAACCCTAACCCTAAACCTAACCCTCACCCTAACCCTCACCCTAACCCTCACCCTCACCCTAGCCCATACACTAACTATAAACCTAATCCTAACACTCACCCTAACCCTCATTCTAACCCTAACCCCAACCCTCACACTAACCCTAACCCTCACCCTCACCAACACCATAACTCTAATCCTAACCCTAACCCTAATCATCACCTTAAACCTCACCCTAACCCTAACCCTAACACTAAACCTAACAGTAAACCTAACCATAAACCTAACCCTCAGCCTCACCCTCACCGCAAACTTAACCCTAACAATAACACTGACAATAACCCTAACCCTAAACCTAAACCTAACCTACACTGTAACCCTAACATTAGCCCTAACCCTAACTGTAAACCTAAAACTTACACTAACCTTAACCCTAACCCTAACCCTAATTCTCACCCTTACTCTCACCTTAACCCAAATCCTAACCCTAATCCTCACCATAACCCTAAATCTAAACTTTATCTTAACCCTAACCCTAACCCTAACCCTACGCCTACCCTAACCCTAAACCTCAGCCTAACCCTCACCCTAACCCTAACCATAACACTCACACTAACCTAACCCTAACCCTCACCCTCATGCTCGGCCTAAGCCTAAGCCTAATCCTAAGCCTAACCCTAACCCTCACCCTAACCCTAACCCTAACAATAACCCTATCTCTAACCCGAAACCTCACCATTGCCTTAACCCTAACTCTAACCCTAAACCTAAACCTAAACCTCACCTAACCCTAACCCTAACCATCACCCTCACAGTAACTTTAAATTTAACCCTAATCCTAACAATCACCCTAACCCTAACCCTAACCCTCACCCTGTCCATAACCCTCACTCTAACCCTAAATCTCACCCTAACCCTAACTATCACCCTCACACTTAGGCTCGGACTAAGCCTAACCTAAGACTAAGATTAACCCTTACCCTCACAATCAACCTCACCCTAACCCAAAAAGTAACACTAACCCTAACCCTAACCCTCACACTAAGCCTCACACTCACCCTCACCCACAACCTAAGCCTCACTGTCACCCTCACGTTCACCCTCACCATAACCCTAACCCTAAATCTAACCCTAACCCTCACCCTAAATCTCACCCTAACCCTAATGCTAACTCTAACCCTCACACTCACCTTAAACCTCACGCTAACCCTTACTCTCAACATAAAGCTACCCCTACCCCTAACCCTCACCCTGACCCTAACCCTCACCCTAACCCTAACTATAACCATAACCTTCACCCGAAACCTGACCCTAACCCTAACCCTAACCCTCATCCTAAACCTCACTCTACCATAACCCTATCCCTAACCCTAACACTAACCCTAACGCTCATCCTAAACCTAATCCTCACCCACACCCTCAGCCTCATCCTCAGCCTAAACCTAACCCTAACCCTAATCCTAAAACTAATCCTCACCCTCATCCTAACTCTAACACTAAACTTCAATCTCACTCTCAACCCCACCCTCACACTAACCCTAACCCGAACCATAACCCGAATCCTCACCCTAACCCTCATCCTAAACCTCTCCCTAACCCTCATCCTAAACCTAAACCTAACCCTTATCATAACCCTAAACCTCAACCTCATCCTAACCCTAACCCTAACCCTCACCCTCACACTCACCATAACCCTCACCCTAAACCTTACACTCACCCTAACCCTCATCCCAACCCTCACCCTACCCGTAAACCTAACCCTCAACCGAACCCTTACACTCAATCTAACACTAAGCCTAACCCTAACACTAACTCTCACACTAAACCTCACCCTAAATATCTCCCTACCATTAACCCTAACCCTAACCCTCACCCTAACCCTAACCCTCACCCTCACCCTCAGCCTAACCCTCAGCCTAAAGCCTAACCATAACCATAACCCTCAGAGTCACCCTCACCCTAATCCTAACCCAAAGCCTCACCCTCACCCTAAACCTCACCCTAAACCTAACACAAACCCTTAAACCAACCCTCACCCTCATAAATATCATAAATATCATAAATAAATAAATATCATAAATATCACCGTAACCCTAACACTCACCCTAATCCGCACCATAACCCTAACCCTAAGCCTCATACTAAAGCTAACCCTCACCCTCACCCTAACCCTAACCCTAACCGTAAACCTAACCCTCATGCTCATCTAACCCTCACTCTAACCCAAACCCTAACCCTCACACTAACCCTCAACCACAGCCTCACCCTAAACCTAACCCTAATGCTCACACTCAACATAACCCTCACCCTCAACCTAAACATATACCTAAACCGAACACTCACCCTCACCCTAAACCTAACCCCAAGTCTGAACCTTACCCTAACCCTAACCCAAAACCTCTACTGAACCTTGACACTCACCCTCACCCTAATCCTCACCCTCACCCTAAACATCACCCTAACCCTAACTCTCACCCTTACCGTCATCCTATCCCTAACCCTCATACTAACCCTAAACCTCAGCTAACCTAACCCTCAACCTAACCCTTACCCTCACCCTAACACTAAGCCTAAACCTAACATGAAACCTCACAGTAACCCTAAACCTCACCTTAATCCTAACCCTCACACTAATCCTAACCCTCAACCTAAAGCTAACCCTAAACCTCACCCTAACCCTAATCATCACCCTCACCCTCACCCTCAGCCTAACCCTCAGCCTAAAGCCTAACCCTAACCCTAACCCTCACAGTCACCCTCACCCTAACCCTAAACCTAAGCCTCACCCTCACACTCAACCTCACCCTAAACCTAAAGCAAACCCTCAAACCAACCCTCACCCTCACCCTAAACATCACCCTTACCCTAACCCTCACCCTAATCCGTACCAAAACCCTAACCCTCACCCTAACGCCAACCCTCACCCTCACCAGAACCCTAACCCTCACCCTAATCCTAACCCTCACCCTCATCTAACCCTCAGCCTAACCCACATCCTAAACCTCACCCTAACCCTCAACCTCACCCTCAACCTAAACCTAATCCTAATGCTCACACACAACCTAACCCTAAACCTCACACTCACCCTCTCCCTCAGCTTAAACCTAAGCCTAACAATAACCCTAACCCTAAACCTCACACTCACCCTCATCCTAAAACTAACCCTAACCTAATCCTAACCCTCTCACTCACCCTCACACTCCCCCTAACCCTAACCCAAACCCTCAACCTAAACATCACCCTAAACCTAACCCTCACCCTAACCCTTAGCCTAACCCTCACCCTAACCCTAACCCTCATCCTCACCCTCACCAACAGGCTCACCCTAAACCTAATCCTAACAATAACCCTCACCCTCACCCTCAACATAACCCTACCCCTAACGCTAACCCTCACCCTAAACCTAAACTCCAAACTAACCCTAAACCTCACCCTAAACCTAACACTCAACCTAACAATAACCCTCACCCTAACCCTAACCCTCATGCTCACAGTCACCCTCAGCCTAAACCTAAACCTAAGCCTAACCCTATCCCTAATCCTCACACTAACCATCACCCTAAACCTAACCCTAAGTCTCATCCTCACCCTCAACCTCACCCTAACCCTAACCCAAACCTTCAACTGAACCCTCACCCTCAATCTCACCCTAACCCTCACCCTCACCCTAAACATCACCCTAACCCTAACCCTCACCCTTAACCTCACCATATCCCTAAACCTCATACTAACCCTAAACCTACCCTAAACCTAACCCTCAACCTAACCCTTTCCCTCACCCTAACACTAAGCCTAAACCTAACATGAACCCTCACAGTAACCCTAAACCTCACCCTAACCTTAACCCTCACCCTAACCCTAACTCTCACTCTAACCCTAACCGTAACCCAAACCCTCACCCTCATAGTAACTTTACACCTAAACCTAATCCTAACAATAACCCCAACGCTAACCCTAACCCTCACCCTCTCCATAACCCTCACCCTAAACCTAAACCTCACCCTAACCCTCACCCTCACCCTTAGGCTCGGTCTAAGCCTAAGACAAAGACTAAGACTAAACCTTACCCTACCACTCACCCTCACCCTAACCCTAAAAGTAACACTCACCCTAACCCTAACCCTCACACTAACCCTCACCCTTACACTAACACTAACCATAAACTTCTCCCAAACCCTAACCTTAAACCTCACCCTAACCCTCACCCTCCGCCTAACACTAAGAATATACCTAACTCCAACCCTAACCCTAAAACTAACCCTAAACCTAAACCTCACCCTAACCCTCACTCTAACCATGAGCCTAACCATCACCCCCACCCTAGCCCATACCCTAACCCTAAGCCTAATCCTAACCCTCACCCTAACCCTCACTCTAACCCTAACCCCAACCCTCACCCTAACCCTAACCCTCAGCTCACCCTCACCATAACTCTAATCCTAAACCTAACCCTAAACCTAAACCTCACAATCACCCTCACCTTAACCCTAATCCTAATCCTAAACTTAACCCTAACACTCACCCCCAGCCTAAACCTCACCCTAAACCTAACCCTAACCCTAACCCTAACCCGCACCCTAACACTAACTCTAAACCTAAATGTCACCCTAACCCTAAACCTCACCCTAACACTTACCCTCAAACTAAAACTAAACTTAACCCGAACACTAACCCTCACACTAACCCTAACCATCACCCTAAACTTAAAACTCACCCTAAGCCTAACCCTAACCCTCAACCTCGCTCTAACACTATTACCCTAACCCTAACCTTCACCCTAACCGTAACCCCCACCCTCACCATCAAGCTGGGCCTTAGTCTAAGCATAAGCCTAAGACTAACCCTAACCCTCACAATCACCCTCACCCTAACCCTAACCGTAACCCTAACCCTAACCCTAACCCTCACACTAACCCGCACCCTAACGCTAACCCTAACCCTAACCCTAAACCTAAACCAAACCCTCACCCTAACCGTCACCCTAACCCTAACGTTCAACATTACCATAACACTCGCCCTCAGCCTAACCCTCACCTTAACCCTTACTGTCCCCCTCACCTTAACCCTCACCCTAACTTTAACCCTAACCATCACCCTAACTCTAACCCTCACCCTCACCTTCAGCCTCAGCCTAACCCTAAGCCTAAGCCTAACCTTAACCCTAAACATCAACCTCATCCGAGCCCTCACCTTAACCCTAATCCTAACCCTAACGCTCATCCTAACCGTCAACCTAACACTAAGTCTCAACCTCATCCTATCCCTAACCCAAACCCTCAACTGAACCCTCACCCTCACACTCACCATAACACTCACCCTCACGCTAAACATCACCCTAACCCTAACACTCACACTTACCCTCACATTAGCCCTAACCCTCAAACTAATTCTAAACCTCACCCTAACCTAACACTCAACCTAACCCTTACCCTCACCATAACACTAAGCCTAAACCTAACATGAAACCTCACAGTAACCCTAAACCTCACCCTAACCCTAACCCTCACACTATCCCTAAACCTCACCCTAACCCTAACCCTAACCCTCAACCTAACCCTAACACTCACCCTCATCCTAGCCCTCACCCTAACCCTAATCCCAACCCTAACCCTCATCCTAACCCTAAACCTAACCATAACCCTAACCATCACTCAAAAGCTAATCCTCATCCCCAAACTCACCCTCAGCCTAACGCTAACCCTCAGCCTAACCCACACCCTAAACCTAACCCTAATCCTAACCCTCACCCTCAGCCTCACCCTCACTGTAAACTTAACCCTAACCATAAAACTAACAATAACCCTAACCCTAAACCTAATCCTAACCCTCACCCTCACCCTAACCCTAAAACTAACCCTCACACTAATCGTAACCCTCACCCTCAAAGTAACCCTAACCCTAACCCTAAACCTCAACCTAACGCTAACCCTAACACTCACCCTCATCCTAAAACACACCCTAACCCTAAAGCCCTAATCCTCATCCTAACCCTAACCCTCTCCCTCACACTCATGCTCGGCCTAAGCGTTAGCCTAAGACTAAGTCTAACCGTAAACCTCACACTCACCTTAACCCTCACCCTAACCCTAACACTAACCCTCACGCTCACCCTAGCCTATCATCTAACCCTAAGTCTAAGCCTAACCCTCACCCTAACCCTCAGCCTCACCCTAAGTCTAAACATAACCCTAACCCTCACACTCACCCTCACCCTAACCTTAACTGTAACACTAACCCTAACCCTAAAACTAACCCTCACCCTAATGCTAACTCTAACCCTAAACCTCATCCTCACCCTAACCCTAACCCTCACCCTCACCCTCACCCTCCACCTAACACTAAGACTATCCCTAAACCCAAACCTAACACTAACACTAACCCTAAACCTAACCCTCACACTAACCCTCACCCTAACCATGACCCTAAACCTCACCCTCACCCTAGCCCATAACTTAACCCTAAGCCTAATCCTAACCCTCACCCTGACCCTCTCTAACCCTAACCCCAACCCTCACCCTAACCCTAACCCTCACCCTGACCCTCACCCTCAACCTTAACCTAAGCCTAAGCCTAACCCTAACCCTAAATATCACACTCACCCTAACCCTAATCCTAACCCTAAACTTAACACTCACCCTCACCCTAACCCTATCTCTAACACTAAGCCTAACCCTAACCCTCACCCTCAGCCTCACCCTAACCCTAACCCTCACCCTCAACTTCACCCTCAGCCTAACTCTAAGCCTAACTCCAAATCTAACCCTAAACCACACCCTCACCCTCACCGTAACCCTAAACCTAACCCTAAC